>NW_022317366.1:0-6246 GCF_002776525.5 Piliocolobus tephrosceles
TGATTTAACACAATGGAATGATTACACACATCACAAAGCAGTTTCTCTGAAAGCTTCTCTCCAGTTTTCATGGGAAGATATTTCCTTTCTCACCACAAGCCTAGGGGAACCACTAATTATCCCTTCACAGATTCCTCAAAGACAGAGCTTCCAAACTGGACAATGCAGTGTAAACTTTAACTCTCTGAAATGAATGCCCACGTCAGAGAGGAGTTTCTGGGAACCCTTCTTTCCTGGTTTTGTTCCTGATGTTTCACATTTCAACATAGCCTTCAATTCACTGCAAAATATCACTTTGTCAGTTTTGCAGAACAAGGTTTCCAACACTGCCTTATGAGAAAAGAGGTATAACTCCCTGCGTGGAATGCACACATCAAAGAAGTTTCTCAGAAAGCTCCTCTGCTGTTTTTGTCTGAAGACTTCTCCTTTTTCATCGTAGGCCTGAATGTGCTCCTGAATATCCATTCACAAATCCATCCATGATGCAGTTTCAAAACTACATAATAGAAAGAAAGGTTTATCTGTGTGAAATGAATGGACATATCTATCAAAAATCAGTTTCACAGAAATCTTCTTTCCAGTTTTTATCTCAGGATATTACTTTTTTCACCATAGCCGTCCATATATTCCCGAATCCCCTGGTAGTGTTACTCTCCAAACAGGATTCCTTGGTGCTCTATGAGAAGAAAAGTAAAACTCTGTGAGTGGAACACATACGTCATGAAGCAGCTCCTTGGAAATCTTCTCTCCAGTATCTCTCTGAAGATATTTACGTTTTCACCATAAGCCTCAACTTAGCTGACTAACCTAAAACAGGATTAGAAGACTGCTCGGTGAATACAGAAGCTAAACTGTGCGAGTGGACTTCAAGTGACCTAGAGCGGTTTCACAGAAAGTTTCCTTCTGGTTTTCATCAGAGTGTATTTCTTTTTCAGCATATTCTTAAGAGCGTTCCCAAATGTCCTTTCTCAGGTTCCACAGAAACAGTGGTATCAAACTGCTCCATCCAAAGAATGATTTAACCCTGTGAGATGAATATGCACATCACAAAGCAGTTGCTCCGAAAGCGTGTCTCCTGTGTTTCTCGGAAGACGTTTCCTTTCTCACCACAAGCCTCCGGGCGCCACTTAATATCCCTTACAGATTGCTCAAACACGGAATTTCCAAACTGGGCAATGTAGTGTAAGCTTTAACTCTCTTAAATGAGTGCACACATCAGAGAGCAAGTTGTTGGGACAGTTCTTTCAGGGTTTTATTATGGGATATTTCACTTTTCACCACAGTCTTCAAGGCGCTACAAAATACGGTTTTTCAGTTTCACAGGAACAGTGTTTAAACACTGCCTTATCAAAAAAGCTGGATAACAACCTGAATGGAATGCACACATCAAAAAGTAGTTTCTCAGAAATCTTCTCTGCAGGTTTTATCTGAAAATATCTCCTATTTCCGCACAGGCCAGGATGTTCTCCTGAATGTCCCTTCGCGAATACGTCATGATGTACTTTCAAAACTGTGAAATAGAAAGAAAGTTTTATCTATTTGAGATGAATAGACATATCTATCACAAAGAGTTTCACAAAAAGCTTCTTTCTCGTTTTTTTCCTCAGGATATTTCTTTTTTCACCATATCCATCCATATAATCCCGAATTTCTCCTGGTAGCTTTTTCTCCAAACAGGATTCCCCAATCCTTTATGAGAAGAAAAGTATATCTCTGTGAGTGGAATGCACACATCACAAAGCAGCTCCTTGGAAATTTTCTCTTTGGTATCTATTTGAAGATATTTCCGTTTTCACCATAAGCCTCAATGCGCTACTGAGTATCCATTAGTGGGCTAACCTAGAACAATGTTAGAATGCTGCTCAATGAAAACAGGAGCTCAACTGTGTGAGTGCACCTCACGTGACCTAGAGCAGTTTCACAGAAAGTTTCCTTCTGTTTTTTATTGGAGGGTATTTCTTTGTCAGCGTATTCTTAAGAGAGTTCCCAAATGTCCTTTCTAAGGTTACACAAAAACAGTGATTTCAACTGTTAAATCCAAAGAATGATTTAACTCTATGAGATGAATACACACATCACAAAGCAGTTGCTCCGAAAGCTCGTCTACAGCTTTCATCTGAAGACGTTTCCTTTCTCACCACAGGCCTTTGGGTGCCACTTAATATCCCTACACAGATTCCTCAAAGACAGAGTTTCCAAACTTGGCAATGTAGTGTAAGCTTTAACTCTCTGAAATGAATGAACATGTCTGAGAGCAGTTTCCTGGAAGGCTTCTTTCTGGGTTTTATTTCAGGACAATTCACTTTTCGCCGTAGTCTTCAGTGTGCTGCAATGTATTACTTTTTCAGTTTTACAGGAACAGTGTTCAAACACTGCCTTATGACAAAAGAGGTATAAATCCCTGAGTGGAATGGACACATCACAAAGCAGTTTCTCAGACAGCTTCTCTCCCCTTCTTATCTGGTGATATTTCCTATTTCCCCAAAGGCTGGAATGTGCACAAAGTGTCCCTTCGCATATCCGTCCATAAAGCAGTTTCAAAACTGCATAATAAAGAAAAAGTTTCATCCATGTGAGATGGATAGACATACTTAACACAAAGCAGTTTAACAGAAAGCTTCTTTCCAGTTTCTGTTCGAGGAGATTTCATTTTTCGCCGTAGTCGTCCATATACTTCTGAATGCAACCTGATACCTTTTTCTCCAAACAGAATTACCCAATGCTCTAAGAGAAGAAAAGTATAACTCTGTTAGTGGAATGCACACATCACAAATCAGCTCCTCAGAAACCTTCTCTCCAGTATCTATGTGAAGATATTTCTACTTTCACTGAAAGCCTCAAAACGCTCCTGAGTATCCCTTAGCTGACTAACCTAAAACAGTGTTAGAATTCTGCTCCATGAAAACAGAAACTTAACTGTGGGACTGTACTTCAAGTAACCTTGAGCAGTTTCACAGAAAGTTTCCTTCTGGTTTACATCGGAGGGTATGTCTTTTTCAGCATATTCTTGAGAGCATTCTCAAATGTGCTCCCTGAGTATCCACAGAAACAGTGATTTCAAACTGCTCAATCTAAAGAATGATTTAGCTCTATGAGATGAATACACACATCACAAAGAAGCTGCTCCGAAAGCTTGTCTCAGTTTTCATTGGAAGACGTTTCGTTTCTCACCACAAGCCTCCAGTTACCACTTAATATCCCTTCACAGATTCCTTAAAGACAGAGTTTCCAAACTGGGCAATGTAGTGTGAGCTTTAACTCTGTGAAATCAATGCACACGTCAGAGAGCAGTCCCTTGGAATGCTTGTTTCTGGGTTTTATTTCAGGATATTTCACTTTTCGCCATAGTCTTCAATGCGCTGAAAAGGAACACATTTTCACTTTTACCAGAAAAGTGTTCAAATGCTGCCTTATGAGAAAAGAGGTATAATGTCCTGAGTGGAATGCACACACCACAAAGCAGTTTCTCAGAAAGGTTCTCTCCAGTTTTTACCTGAAGATATCTCCTATTTCCCCACAGGCCTAAAGATGCTCCCGAATGTCTCTGCGTGAATCTGTCCATGACGCAGTTTCAAAACTGCATAATAGAAGGAAATTTTTATCTATGTGAGATGAATAGAGGTATCTATCACAAAGCAGTTTCACTGAAAGCTTCTTTCCAGTTTTTGTGTGAGGATATTTACTTTTTACCCATAGCAGTCCATATACCGCCGAATGTCCCCTGGTCACTTTTTCTCCAAAAGGTATTCCCCAATCCTCTATGAGAAGAAAAGTATAACTCTGTGAGTGAAATGCACACGTCACAAAGCAGCTGCTCGGAAATCTTCTCTCCAGTATCTATCTGAAGATATTTCCGTTTTCACTGTAAGCCTCATAGCGCTCCCGAATATCCCTTAGGTGACTAATCTAAAACAGTGTAAGAATACTGCTCAATGAAAGCAGAGGCTTAACTGTGCAAGTGGACTTCATGTGACCTAGAGTAGTTTCACCGAAAGTTTCCTACTGGTTTTTATTGGAAGTTAACCGTTTTTCAGCATATTCGTAGGAGCATTTCCTAATGTCCTTTCTCACGTTCCACAGAAACTGCTTTCAAACTGCTCAATCCAAAGAATGATTTACCTCTATGAGATGAATACACATATCACAAAGCAGTTGCTCCAAAAGCTTCTCTCCAGTTTTCATCAGAAGACGTTTCCTTCTCACCTCAAGCCTCCGGGCGCCACTTAATATCCCTTCACAGATTCCTCAAAGACAGAGTTTCCAAACTGGGCAATGTAGTGAAAGCTTTAACTCACTGAAATGAATGCAACCGTCAGAGAGGAGTTTCTTGGAACGCTTCTTTCTGGGTTTCATTTCAGGATACTCCAATTTTCGCCATAGTCTTCAATGCGCTGCGAAATATCACTCTTTCAGTTTTACAGGATCAGGGTTCTCACAATACCTTATGAGATAGGAGGTATAATTCCCTGAATGGAATACACACATCACAAAGCAGTTTCTCAGAAAATGTTTCTTCAGTTTTTATTGAAAGATATTTCCTATTTCCCCACAGGCCTGAATGTGCTCCATAATGTCCTTTCGCGAATCCATCCATGACGCAGTTTCAAAACTGCATATTAGATAGAAAGTTTTATGTTTGTGAGACGAATAGACATATCTATCACAATGCAGTTTCACAGAGAGCTTCCTTCCACTTTTTGTCTGAGGATGCTTCCCTTGTCACCATAGCCGTTCATATACTCACGAACGTCTCCTGGTAGACTTTTCTCCAAACTGGATTCCCCAATCCTCCCTGAGAAGAAAAGCATAACTCTGTGAATAGAATGCATACATCACAAGGCAGCTCCTCAGAAATCTTTTCTGCAGTTTTTATCTGAAGATATTAACTTTTTCACCTCAAACTTCAAAGCACTCCCGAATATCACTTCGCAAACCGAACAAAAACAGTGATATATTACTACTCAAAAAAAAAAAAAAAAAAAAAAAAAAAACGGAAGCTTAGCTGGGCGAATGGACTTACGTGACCTAGAGAAGATTCACAGGAAGTTTTCTTCTGGTTTTCATGGGAGGATATTTCTTTTTCAGCATATTCTTAAGAACTTTCAGAAATGTCCATTCTCAGGTTGAACAGAAAGAGTGATTTCAAACTGCTCATTACAAACAATTATTTAACTCTATGAGATGAATACACACATCACAAAACAGTTTCTATGAAAGCTTCTGTCCTGTTTTTATCGGAAGACGTTTTCTTTCTCACCTGAAGCCTTCAGACACCACTATAATTTCCCTTCACAGATTCCTCAAAGACAGAGTTCCCAAACTGGGCAATATAAGGAAAGCTTTAACTCTCTGAAATGAGTGCAAACGTAAAAGGGCCGTTTCTTGGAACCCTTCTTTTTGGGTTTTATTTCAGGATATTTCACTTTTCGCCCTAGTCTTCAATGTGCTGCAGAATATCACTTTTTCAGTTTTACAGGAGCAGTGTTCAAACACTGCCTTATGGGAAAAGAGTTATAACTCCCTGAGTGGAATGCACACATCACAAATCAGTTACTCAGAAAGCTTCTCTCCAGTTTTTATCTGATGTTATTTCCTACTTCCTCACAGACCTGAATGTGCTCCCGAATGTGCCTTCGCGAATGCGTCGGTGATGCAGTTTCAAAACTGCGTAATAGAGAGAAGTTTTTATGTATGCGAGACAAATAAACATATCATTCACAAAGCAATTTGACGGAAAGCTTCTTTCCAGTTTTTGTCTGAGGATATTTTATTTTTCATCATACCAGTCTGTATACTCCTGAATGTCCCCTGGTAGCTTTTTCTACAAACGGAATTCCCCAATCATCTTGGAGAAGAAAGGTATAACTCAGTGAGGGGAATGCACACTTCACAAAGCAGCTCCTCAGAAATCTTCTCTCCAGTATCTACCTGAAGATATTTCTGTTTCACCGTAAGCCTCAAAGCGCTTTCTAGTATCCCTTAGCTGACCAAGCTAAAAGAGTGTTTGAATACTACTCAATGAAAATAGAAGTTTAACTGTGTGAGTGGACTTCACGTGACTTAGAGCAGTTTCAATGAGTGTTTCCTTGTCCTTTTTATTGGAGGATACTTCTTTTTCAATATATTCTTAAGAGCATTTCCAAATGTCCTTTTTTAGATTCCACAGAAACAGTGATATCAAACTGCTGAATCCAAAGAATGATTTAACACAATGGAATGATTACACACATCACAAAGCAGTTTCTC
>NW_022317367.1:0-2556 GCF_002776525.5 Piliocolobus tephrosceles
AGCTACCTTGATGGGTTAAAACTATAGTTAAACAGTCCAAACCATTAGCATGAGGAAAGTTGGCTTTCTTTCCTTCAGTGCATGATGGACTGTATCTTCAAAAAAACAAAACTGCTTGGCCTCCACTCCCTAGGAGATGAAATGGTTTCATCCTTTCCTACAGAATGGGTCAAATCACTTTTTATAGTGGTATAAAGCAAAAGAGAAAACAGATTTAATCTTCATTTTAAAAACAGATAAACATTTCATTTCACATGAGTTTTGCAAAGAATTCTATTGTGAAGAGTGGATTGGAAGAAACAAGATGAAAGGTGCGAAAATGAAAATCTAGGAGACAATTATAGTAAGCTTGATGAATAAAAGATCAAATTCTGAGATAATACAATAATAATGTAGATTGGTAATGGGAAAATTCTGGCATGGCTACTGAGAAATAAGGCTGAAAAGCAGGTTAGACAAATCAGAACAGGTAGTTAGAGGACTCTGAAAAATATGTTTTCACAAAGAAAATATATTCTTTGTAACAAGCAGAATACGTAGGAAATTTGAGGATAAAGTAAGTTTATATGAGTATTTTAACTACAATAAAAAGTAAAAACAACTAGAAGTTTTAAGAGAAGCATATGTGAGAGTATAAAAGTCATAGTACATATCTGAAGTAAATAAAAATTAGGCAGGATTTTGAGCAATTGATGTTCCTCCAAAAGATATTCTTCTCCAGGAGGACTTTCTTTGGCTTTTGACCCAAAGAAAACATCACCTTCTTCATAGGTCATTCATCTTCAGTGAATAACATTTACACAATTTATATAATTCTAATTTTTACAATCAATTACCTTCATAACCAAAGTATAGATATACAATGGACACTTACATTTTACCTTGCATGGTAAAGAGTCAAAAATAGTGTCTATAGTAGACCTAGGTAGGTAGGTAGGTATTAGATAGGCAGATGGGTAGATAATTTGATAAGTAATAGATAGATGATAGACAGATATGATAGATAGATAGATAGATAGATAGATAGATAGATAGATAGATAGATAGAACTGATATGGCTTTAAATCTACTGTTTAAAGTCATAAAGGTAACCAATGGAAGAGCTAAAAAAATTAAATTGTGCATGAAGAGGGGAGGGAATAGGATAGTGTCAAGGAGATAAATTCTTCATCTTTCATAGTTGATAGGTGAGATATAACTGTTTAGAGTTGCTAAATAAAATAGCAGAGATATATTATTTGTAGAAATGTAGCTGACCAACAGAAATCTAAAGACAAAAGTGTCCACAAGTGTCTTTGAAGTAACACAATGGGAGAGGGAGAGAGTTTATTCTTATTCCATGCCTATATATGATTCTTGGATTTTTATTACCACTGCTTTTATGACTTAAAAAAACAGTCAAGATGGGCTAGAAAAGTGAAATTTTTTTCTACATAGACTACGCCCAGTTTCCACAGTTGTAAGATGAGCCTAGATAACCAATGTGTGGATAATCCATAAGCCTCATTATAGCCAGTCGCTTCCACATTCTCTCCACTGTCACAATAGTTTATTTTCTTATCCATTACCAGCAAAATAGACAGAATTGATTTTTACATCTTTTCCCCTGGCCACATACTGGGGGGTTCTAATGAGCAGCAAAAAGACCAAAAGGAAAGCTACTGTAGAAAGGGAAAAAAAAATCTAAAGACCTCACTGATTCTCTGACTTGAAAGTAAGTCCCTGAATAAGTGGGAACTGAATCAGGGAAGGGATGACTACCATAATTCAGAGCTCCTTCACACAACTGGAAGGATGGATTCCTTTACGAATCCAGTAGGAAGTTAATATGGTCTATAGCATGATGAAGATATTTTAAGGTCAGGATTAGAGTAGATCTACTACAAAATTTTATTATCGTCTCTAATAAAATTCCAATGGCCAAGTCTGGGGCAAAACTTAGGAGGTGAGCTATGGGTGCATTTCATCATGGGTGGGGCTCAAATGTACTTTCATGACAGAGGTGGGAGATTGGTAAGTAAATTCACAAACACTGCTTTCAGCTGAACTTTGGGTAATCGCTAATTCAGATCTTTGTATTGAACAAGTACCAAATGCCTCTCACATTGTATCTGACGGTCTGGTGATCAACTGAATGGAGTGTTATGGGAAGGAACAAGAACTCCTACTGGCTAATGTAAGAGTGCAGACAGGGAAAGTGTACCTTCCCATCTGCTGCCTCTGGCACTCATTAATCACGCTGGCATTTAAGAAATGGCAGGGCAGGTGCAAGAGCAAACGCTGGTGGGTAAGGGAAGCTATAATAAGGAAGAAAATGAAAGAAGGATTTGTTTTTCTGAAAACTGTCTTATGTACTATGAGAAAGGAATGAGGGAAAGTGCGCCTGGCCCAGTGATGAATACACCTGCAGCAAGAACATATTTGTATTTACCAACTTCCTGCCTCCACCCCAGAACCAGGGAAGAAAGGTATATGGAAATTTTAGAAAAATGTTTTTATCCCCGCTTCTAGTTATTAATGATTCAGAAGTTTTGAGGTTTAATCTCAAAACAGCCT
>NW_022317368.1:0-2556 GCF_002776525.5 Piliocolobus tephrosceles
AGGCTGTTTTGAGATTAAACCTCAAAACTTCTGAATCATTAATAACTAGAAGCGGGGATAAAAACATTTTTCTAAAATTTCCATATACCTTTCTTCCCTGGTTCTGGGGTGGAGGCAGGAAGTTGGTAAATACAAATATGTTCTTGCTGCAGGTGTATTCATCACTGGGCCAGGCGCACTTTCCCTCATTCCTTTCTCATAGTACATAAGACAGTTTTCAGAAAAACAAATCCTTCTTTCATTTTCTTCCTTATTATAGCTTCCCTTACCCACCAGCGTTTGCTCTTGCACCTGCCCTGCCATTTCTTAAATGCCAGCGTGATTAATGAGTGCCAGAGGCAGCAGATGGGAAGGTACACTTTCCCTGTCTGCACTCTTACATTAGCCAGTAGGAGTTCTTGTTCCTTCCCATAACACTCCATTCAGTTGATCACCAGACCGTCAGATACAATGTGAGAGGCATTTGGTACTTGTTCAATACAAAGATCTGAATTAGCGATTACCCAAAGTTCAGCTGAAAGCAGTGTTTGTGAATTTACTTACCAATCTCCCACCTCTGTCATGAAAGTACATTTGAGCCCCACCCATGATGAAATGCACCCATAGCTCACCTCCTAAGTTTTGCCCCAGACTTGGCCATTGGAATTTTATTAGAGACGATAATAAAATTTTGTAGTAGATCTACTCTAATCCTGACCTTAAAATATCTTCATCATGCTATAGACCATATTAACTTCCTACTGGATTCGTAAAGGAATCCATCCTTCCAGTTGTGTGAAGGAGCTCTGAATTATGGTAGTCATCCCTTCCCTGATTCAGTTCCCACTTATTCAGGGACTTACTTTCAAGTCAGAGAATCAGTGAGGTCTTTAGATTTTTTTTTCCCTTTCTACAGTAGCTTTCCTTTTGGTCTTTTTGCTGCTCATTAGAACCCCCCAGTATGTGGCCAGGGGAAAAGATGTAAAAATCAATTCTGTCTATTTTGCTGGTAATGGATAAGAAAATAAACTATTGTGACAGTGGAGAGAATGTGGAAGCGACTGGCTATAATGAGGCTTATGGATTATCCACACATTGGTTATCTAGGCTCATCTTACAACTGTGGAAACTGGGCGTAGTCTATGTAGAAAAAAATTTCACTTTTCTAGCCCATCTTGACTGTTTTTTTAAGTCATAAAAGCAGTGGTAATAAAAATCCAAGAATCATATATAGGCATGGAATAAGAATAAACTCTCTCCCTCTCCCATTGTGTTACTTCAAAGACACTTGTGGACACTTTTGTCTTTAGATTTCTGTTGGTCAGCTACATTTCTACAAATAATATATCTCTGCTATTTTATTTAGCAACTCTAAACAGTTATATCTCACCTATCAACTATGAAAGATGAAGAATTTATCTCCTTGACACTATCCTATTCCCTCCCCTCTTCATGCACAATTTAATTTTTTTAGCTCTTCCATTGGTTACCTTTATGACTTTAAACAGTAGATTTAAAGCCATATCAGTTCTATCTATCTATCTATCTATCTATCTATCTATCTATCTATCTATCTATCATATCTGTCTATCATCTATCTATTACTTATCAAATTATCTACCCATCTGCCTATCTAATACCTACCTACCTACCTAGGTCTACTATAGACACTATTTTTGACTCTTTACCATGCAAGGTAAAATGTAAGTGTCCATTGTATATCTATACTTTGGTTATGAAGGTAATTGATTGTAAAAATTAGAATTATATAAATTGTGTAAATGTTATTCACTGAAGATGAATGACCTATGAAGAAGGTGATGTTTTCTTTGGGTCAAAAGCCAAAGAAAGTCCTCCTGGAGAAGAATATCTTTTGGAGGAACATCAATTGCTCAAAATCCTGCCTAATTTTTATTTACTTCAGATATGTACTATGACTTTTATACTCTCACATATGCTTCTCTTAAAACTTCTAGTTGTTTTTACTTTTTATTGTAGTTAAAATACTCATATAAACTTACTTTATCCTCAAATTTCCTACGTATTCTGCTTGTTACAAAGAATATATTTTCTTTGTGAAAACATATTTTTCAGAGTCCTCTAACTACCTGTTCTGATTTGTCTAACCTGCTTTTCAGCCTTATTTCTCAGTAGCCATGCCAGAATTTTCCCATTACCAATCTACATTATTATTGTATTATCTCAGAATTTGATCTTTTATTCATCAAGCTTACTATAATTGTCTCCTAGATTTTCATTTTCGCACCTTTCATCTTGTTTCTTCCAATCCACTCTTCACAATAGAATTCTTTGCAAAACTCATGTGAAATGAAATGTTTATCTGTTTTTAAAATGAAGATTAAATCTGTTTTCTCTTTTGCTTTATACCACTATAAAAAGTGATTTGACCCATTCTGTAGGAAAGGATGAAACCATTTCATCTCCTAGGGAGTGGAGGCCAAGCAGTTTTGTTTTTTTGAAGATACAGTCCATCATGCACTGAAGGAAAGAAAGCCAACTTTCCTCATGCTAATGGTTTGGACTGTTTAACTATAGTTTTAACCCATCAAGGTAGCT
>NW_022317369.1:0-6246 GCF_002776525.5 Piliocolobus tephrosceles
GAGAAACTGCTTTGTGATGTGTGTAATCATTCCATTGTGTTAAATCATTCTTTGGATTCAGCAGTTTGATATCACTGTTTCTGTGGAACCTGAGAAAGGACATTTGGAAATGCTCTTAAGAATATATTGAAAAAGAAGTATCCTCCAATAATAAGGACAAGGAAACACTCAGTGAAACTGCTCTAAGTTACGTGAAGTCCACTCACACAGTTAAACTTCTGCTTTCATTGAGCAGTATTCAAACACTCTTTTAGCTTGGTCAGCTAAGGGATACTAGAAAGCGCTTTGAGGCTTACAGTTAAATGGAAATATCTTCAGGTAGATACTGGAGAGAAGATTTCTGAGGAGCTGCTTTGTGAAGTGTGCATTCCCCTCACTGAGTTATATTTTTCTTCTCCAAGATGATTGGGGAATTCCGTTTGTAGAAAAAGCTACCAGGGGACATTCAGGAGTATACAGACTGGTATGATGAAAAATAAAATATCCTCAGACAAAAACTGGAAAGAAGCTTTCCGTCAAACTGCTTTGTGAATGATATGTTTATTTGTCTCGCATACATAAAAACTTCTCTCTATTACGCAGTTTTGAAACTGCATCACCGACGCATTCGCGAAGGCACATTCGGGAGCACATTCAGGTCTGTGAGGAAGTAGGAAATAACATCAGATAAAAACTGGAGAGAAGCTTTCTGAGTAACTGATTTGTGATGTGTGCATTCCACTCAGGGAGTTATAACTCTTTTCCCATAAGGCAGTGTTTGAACACTGCTCCTGTAAAACTGAAAAAGTGATATTCTGCAGCACATTGAAGACTAGGGCGAAAAGTGAAATATCCTGAAATAAAACCCAAAAAGAAGGGTTCCAAGAAACGGCCCTTTTACGTTTGCACTCATTTCAGAGAGTTAAAGCTTTCCTTATATTGCCCAGTTTGGAAACTCTGTCTTTGAGGAATCTGTGAAGGGAAATTATAGTGGTGTCTGAAGGCTTCAGGTGAGAAAGAAAACATCTTCCGATAAAAACAGGACAGAAGCTTTCAGAGAAACTGTTTTGTGATGTGTGTATTCATCTCATAGAGTTAAATAATTGTTTGTAATGAGCAGTTTGAAATCACTCTTTCTGTTCAACCTGAGAATGGACATTTCTGAAAGTTCTTAAGAATATGCTGAAAAAGAAATATCCTCCCATGAAAACCAGAAGAAAACTTCCTGTGAATCTTCTCTAGGTCACGTAAGTCCATTCGCCCAGCTAAGCTTCCGTTTTTTTTTTTTTTTTTTTTTTTTTTTTGAGTAGTAATATATCACTGTTTTTGTTCGGTTTGCGAAGTGATATTCGGGAGTGCTTTGAAGTTTGAGGTGAAAAAGTTAATATCTTCAGATAAAAACTGCAGAAAAGATTTCTGAGGAGCTGCCTTGTGATGTATGCATTCTATTCACAGAGTTATGCTTTTCTTCTCAGGGAGGATTGGGGAATCCAGTTTGGAGAAAAGTCTACCAGGAGACGTTCGCGAGTATATGAACGGCTATGGTGACAAGGGAAGCATCCTCAGACAAAAAGTGGAAGGAAGCTCTCTGTGAAACTGCATTGTGATAGATATGTCTATTCATCTCACAAACATAAAACTTTCTATCTAATACGCAGTTTTGAAACTGCGTCATGGGTGGATTCGCGAAAGGACATTACGGAGCACATTCAGGCCTGTGGGGAAATAGGAAATATCTTTCAATAAAAACTGAAGAAACATTTTCTGAGAAACTGCTTTGTGATGTGTGTATTCCATTCGGGGAATTATACCTCCTATCTCATAAGGTATTGTGAGAACCCTGATCCTGTAAAACTGAAAGAGTGATATTTCGCAGCGCATTGAAGACTATGGCGAAAATTGGAGTATCCTGAAATGAAACCCAGAAAGAAGCGTTCCAAGAAACTCCTCTCTGACGGTTGCATTCATTTCAGTGAGTTAAAGCTTTCACTACATTGCCCAGTTTGGAAACTCTGTCTTTGAGGAATCTGTGAAGGGATATTAAGTGGCGCCCGGAGGCTTGAGGTGAGAAGGAAACGTCTTCTGATGAAAACTGGAGAGAAGCTTTTGGAGCAACTGCTTTGTGATATGTGTATTCATCTCATAGAGGTAAATCATTCTTTGGATTGAGCAGTTTGAAAGCAGTTTCTGTGGAACGTGAGAAAGGACATTAGGAAATGCTCCTACGAATATGCTGAAAAACGGTTAACTTCCAATAAAAACCAGTAGGAAACTTTCAGTGAAACTACTCTAGGACACATGAAGTCCACTTGCACAGTTAAGCCTCTCCTTTCATTAAGCAGTATTCTTACACTGTTTTAGGTTAGTCACCTAAGGGATATTCGGGAGCGCTATGAGGCTTACAGTGAAAACAGAAATATCTTCAGATAGATACTGGAGAGAAGATTTCCGAGCAGCTGCTTTGTGATGTGTGCATTTCACTCACAGAATTATACTTTTCTTCTCATAGAGGATTGGGGAATACCGTTTGGAGAAAAAGTGACCAGGGGACATTCGGCGGTATATGGACTGCTATGGGTAAAAAGTAAATATCCTCACACAAGAACTGGAAAGAAGCTTTCAGTGAAACTGCTTTGTGATAGATACCTCTATTCATCTCACATAGATAAAAATTTCCTTCTATTATGCAGTTTTGAAACTATGTCATGGACAGATTCACGCAGAGACATTCGGGAGCATCTTTAGGCCTGTGGGGAAATAGGAGATATCTTCAGGTAAAAACTGGAGAGAACCTTTCTGAGAAACTGCTTTGTGGTATGTGCATTCCACTCGGGACATTATACCTCTTTTCTCATAAGGCAGCATTTGAACACTTTTCCGGTAAAAGTGAAAAAGTGTTCCTTTTCAGCGCATTGAAGACTATGGCGAAAAGTGAAATATCCTGAAATAAAACCCAGAAACAAGCATTCCAAGGAACGGCTCTCTGACATGTGCATTGAATTCACAGAGTTAAAGCTCACACTACGTTGCCCAGTTTGGAAACTCTGTCTTTAAGGAATCTGTGAAGGGATATTAAGTGGTAACTGGAGGCTTGTGGTGAGAAACTAAACGTCTTCCAATGAAAACTGAGACAAGCTTTCGGAGTAGCTTCTTTGTGATGTGTGTATTCATCTCATAGAGCTAAATCATTCTTTGGATTGAGCAGTTTGAAATCACTGTTTCTGTGGCTACTCAGGGAGCACATTTGCGAATGCTCTCAAGAATATGCTGAAAAAGACATACCCTCTGATGTAAACCAGAAGGAAACTTTCTGTGAAACTGCTCAAGGTTACTTGAAGTACAGTCCCACAGTTAAGTTTCTGTTTTCATGGAGCAGAATTCTAACACTGTTTTAGGTTAGTCAGCTAAGGGATACTCAGGAGCGTTTTGAGGCTTTCAGTGAAAGTAGAAATATCTTCACATAGATACTGGAGAGAAGGTTTCTGAGGAGCTGATTTGTGATGTGTGCATTCCACTAACAGAGTTATACTTTTCTTCTCTTAGAGCATTGGGTAATTCTGTTTGGAGAAAAAGGTATCAGGTTGCATTCAGAAGTATATGGACGACTACGGCGAAAAATGAAATCTCCTCGAACAGAAACTGGAAAGAAGCTTTCTGTTAAACTGCTTTGTGTTAAGTATGTCTATCCATCTCACATAGATGAAACTTTTTCTTTATTATGCAGTTTTGAAACTGCTTTATGGACGGATATGCGAAGGGACACTTTGTGCACATTCCAGCCTTTGGGGAAATAGGAAATATCACCAGATAAGAAGGGGAGAGAAGCTGTCTGAGAAACTGCTTTGTGATGTGTCCATTCCACTCAGGGATTTATACCTCTTTTGTCATAAGGCAGTGTTTGAACACTGTTCCTGTAAAACTGAAAAAGTAATACCTTGCAGCACACTGAAGACTACGGCGAAAAGTGAATTGTCCTGAAATAAAACCCAGAAAGAAGCCTTCCAGGAAACTGCTCTCAGACATGTTCATTCATTTCAGAGAGTTAAAGCTTACACTACATTGCCAAGTTTGGAAACTCTGTCTTTGAGGAATCTGTGTAGGGATATTAAGTGGCACCCAAAGGCTTGTGGTGATAAAGGAAACGTCTTCAGATGAAAGCTGTAGACGAGCTTTCGGAGCAACTGCTTTGTGATGTGTGTATTCATCTCATAGAGTTAAATCATTCTTTGGATTTAACAGTTGAAATCACTGTTTTTGTGTAACCTTAGAAAGGACATTTGGGAACTCTCTTAAGAATACGCTGACAAAGAAATACCCTCCAATAAAAAACAGAAGGAAACTTTCTGTGAAACTGCTCTAGGTCACGTGAGGTGCACTCACACAGTTGAGCTCCTGTTTTCATTGAGCAGCATTCTAACATTGTTCTAGGTTAGCCCACTAATGGATACTCAGTAACGCATTGAGGCTTATGGTGAAAACGGAAATATCTTCAAATAGATACCAGAGAGAAAATTTCCAAGGAGCTGCTTTGTGACGTGTGCATTCCACTCACAGAGATATACTTTTCTTCTCATAGAGGATTGGGGAATCCTGTTTGGAGAAAAAGCTACCAGGAGAAATTCGGGATTATATGGATGGATATGGTGAAAAACAAAATATCCTGAGGAAAAAAACGAGAAAGAAGCTTTTTGTGAAACTCTTTGTGATAAATATGTCTATTCATCTCAGATAGATAAAACTTTCTTTCTATTTCACAGTTTTGAAAGTACATCATGACGTATTCGCGAAGGGACATTCAGGAGAACATCCTGGCCTGTGCGGAAATAGGAGATATTTTCAGATAAAACCTGCAGAGAAGATTTCTGAGAAACTACTTTTTGATGTGTGCATTCCATTCAGGTTGTTATCCAGCTTTTTTCATAAGGCAGTGTTTGAACACTGTTCCTGTGAAACTGAAAAACCGTATTTTGTAGCGCCTTGAAGACTGTGGTGAAAAGTGAAATATCCCATAATAAAACCCTGAAAGAACTGTCCCAACAACTTGCTCTCTGATGTGTGCACTCATTTAAGAGAGTTAAAGCTTACACTACATTGCCCAGTTTGGAAATTCCGTGTTTGAGCAATCTGTAAGGGATATTAAGTGGCGCCCGGAGGCTTGTGGTGAGAAAGGAAACGTCTTCCGAGAAACACAGGAGACACGCTTTCGGAGCAACTGCTTTGTGATGTGCATATTCATCTCACAGGGTTAAATCATTCTTTGGATGGAGCAGTTTGATACCACTGTTTCTGTGGAACCTGAGAAAGGACATTTGGGAACGCTCTTAAGAATATGCTGAAAAAGAAATACACTCTGATGAAAACCAGAAGGAAACTTTCTGTGAAACCGCTCTAGGTCACTTGAAGTCCACTCGCACAGTTTAGCTTCTGTATTCACCGAGCAGTCTTCTAATCCTGTTTTAGGTTAGTCAGCTAAGTTGAGGCTTATGGTGAAAACGTAAATATCTTCAGAGAGATACTGGAGAGAAGATTTCCAAGGAGCTGCTTCATGACGTATGTGTTTCACTCACAGAGTTTCACTTTTCTTCTCATAGAGCACCAAGGAATCCTGTTTGGAGAGTAACACTACCAGGGGATTCGGGAATATATGGACGGCTATGGTGAAAAAAGTAATATCCTGAGATAAAAACTGGAAAGAAGATTTCTGTGAAACTGCTTTTTGATAGATATGTCCATTCATTTCACACAGATAAACCTTTCTTTCTATTACGTAGTTTTGAAACTGCATCATGGATGGATTTGCGAATGGATATTCAGGAGCACATTCAGGCCTACGATGAAAAAGGAGAAGTCTTCAGACAAAAACAGCAGAGGAGCTTTCTGAGAAACTTCTTTGATGTGTGCATTCCACGCAGGGAGTTATACCTCTTTTCTCATAAGGCAGTGTTGGAAACCTTGTTCTGCAAAACTGACAAAGTGATATTTTGCAGTGAATTGAAGGCTATGTTGAAATGTGAAACATCAGGAACAAAACCAGGAAAGAAGGGTTCCCAGAAACTCCTCTCTGACGTGGGCATTCATTTCAGAGAGTTAAAGTTTACACTGCATTGTCCAGTTTGGAAGCTCTGTCTTTGAGGAATCTGTGAAGGGATAATTAGTGGTTCCCCTAGGCTTGTGGTGAGAAAGGAAATATCTTCCCATGAAAACTGGAGAGAAGCTTTCAGAGAAACTGCTTTGTGATGTGTGTAATCATTCCATTGTGTTAAATCA
>NW_022317370.1:0-6246 GCF_002776525.5 Piliocolobus tephrosceles
TGATTTAACACAATGGAATGATTACACACATCACAAAGCAGTTTCTCTGAAAGCTTCTCTCCAGTTTTCATGGGAAGATATTTCCTTTCTCACCACAAGCCTAGGGGAACCACTAATTATCCCTTCACAGATTCCTCAAAGACAGAGCTTCCAAACTGGACAATGCAGTGTAAACTTTAACTCTCTGAAATGAATGCCCACGTCAGAGAGGAGTTTCTGGGAACCCTTCTTTCCTGGTTTTGTTCCTGATGTTTCACATTTCAACATAGCCTTCAATTCACTGCAAAATATCACTTTGTCAGTTTTGCAGAACAAGGTTTCCAACACTGCCTTATGAGAAAAGAGGTATAACTCCCTGCGTGGAATGCACACATCAAAGAAGTTTCTCAGAAAGCTCCTCTGCTGTTTTTGTCTGAAGACTTCTCCTTTTTCATCGTAGGCCTGAATGTGCTCCTGAATATCCATTCGCAAATCCATCCATGATGCAGTTTCAAAACTACGTAATAGAAAGAAAGGTTTATCTGTGTGAAATGAATGGACATATCTATCAAAAAGCAGTTTCACAGAAATCTTCTTTCCAGTTTTTATCTCAGGATATTACTTTTTTCACCATAGCCGTCCATATATTCCCGAATCCCCTGGTAGTGTTACTCTCCAAACAGGATTCCTTGGTGCTCTATGAGAAGAAAAGTGAAACTCTGTGAGTGAAACACATACGTCATGAAGCAGCTCCTTGGAAATCTTCTCTCCAGTATCTCTCTGAAGATATTTACGTTTTCACCATAAGCCTCAACTTAGCTGACTAACCTAAAACAGGATTAGAAGACTGCTCGGTGAATACAGAAGCTAAACTGTGCGAGTGGACTTCAAGTGACCTAGAGCGGTTTCACAGAAAGTTTCCTTCTGGTTTTCATCAGAGTGTATTTCTTTTTCAGCATATTCTTAAGAGCGTTCCCAAATGTCCTTTCTCAGGTTCCACAGAAACAGTGGTATCAAACTGCTCCATCCAAAGAATGATTTAACCCTGTGAGATGAATATGCACATCACAAAGCAGTTGCTCCGAAAGCGTGTCTCCTGTGTTTCTCGGAAGACGTTTCCTTTCTCACCACAAGCCTCCGGGCGCCACTTAATATCCCTTACAGATTGCTCAAACACGGAATTTCCAAACTGGGCAATGTAGTGTAAGCTTTAACTCTCTTAAATGAGTGCACACATCAGAGAGCAAGTTGTTGGGACAGTTCTTTCAGGGTTTTATTATGGGATATTTCACTTTTCACCACAGTCTTCAAGGCGCTACAAAATACGGTTTTTCAGTTTCACAGGAACAGTGTTCAAACACTGCCTTATGAAAAAAGCTGGATAACAACCTGAATGGAATGCACACATCAAAAAGTAGTTTCTCAGAAATCTTCTCTGCAGGTTTTATCTGAAAATATCTCCTATTTCCGCACAGGCCAGGATGTTCTCCTGAATGTCCCTTCGCGAATACGTCATGATGTACTTTCAAAACTGTGAAATAGAAAGAAAGTTTTATCTATCTGAGATGAATAGACATATTTATCACAAAGAGTTTCACAAAAAGCTTCTTTCTCGTTTTTTTCCTCAGGATATTTTGTTTTTCACCATATCCATCCATATAATCCCGAATTTCTCCTGGTAGCTTTTTCTCCAAACAGGATTCCCCAATCCTCTATGAGAAGAAAAGTATATCTCTGTGAGTGGAATGCACACGTCACAAAGCAGCTCCTTGGAAATTTTCTCTCTGGTATCTATTTGAAGATATTTCCGTTTTCACCATAAGCCTCAATGCGTTACTGAGTATCCATTAGTGGGCTAACCTAGAACAATGTTAGAATGCTGCTCAATGAAAACAGGAGCTCAACTGTGTGAGTGCACCTCACGTGACCTAGAGCAGTTTCACAGAAAGTTTCCTTCTGTTTTTTATTGGAGGGTATTTCTTTGTCAGCGTATTCTTAAGAGAGTTCCCAAATGTCCTTTCTAAGGTTACACAAAAACAGTGATTTCAACTGTTAAATCCAAAGAATGATTTAACTCTATGAGATGAATACACACATCACAAAGCAGTTGCTCCGAAAGCTCGTCTACAGCTTTCATCTGAAGACGTTTCCTTTATCACCACAAGCCTTTGGGTGCCACTTAATATCCCTACACAGATTCCTCAAAGACAGAGTTTCCAAACTTGGCAATGTAGTGTAAGCTTTAACTCTCTGAAATGAATGAACATGTCTGAGAGCAGTTTCCTGGAAGGCTTCTTTCTGGGTTTTATTTCAGGACAATTCACTTTTCGCCGTAGTCTTCAGTGTGCTGCAAGGTATTACTTTTTCAGTTTTACAGGAACAGTGTTCAAACACTGCCTTATGACAAAAGAGGTATAAATCCCTGAGTGGAATGGACACATCACAAAGCAGTTTCTCAGACAGCTTCTCTCCCCTTCTTATCTGGTGATATTTCCTATTTCCCCAAAGGCTGGAATGTGCACAAAGTGTCCCTTCGCATATCCGTCCATAAAGCAGTTTCAAAACTGCATAATAAAGAAAAAGTTTCATCTATGTGAGATGGATAGACATACTTAACACAAAGCAGTTTAACAGAAAGCTTCTTTCCAGTTTCTGTTCGAGGAGATTTCATTTTTCGCCGTAGTCGTCCATATACTTCTGAATGCAACCTGATACCTTTTTCTCCAAACAGAATTACCCAATGCTCTAAGAGAAGAAAAGTATAACTCTGTTAGTGGAATGCACACATCACAAATCAGCTCCTCAGAAACCTTCTCTCCAGTATCTATGTGAAGATATTTCTACTTTCACTGAAAGCCTCAAAACGCTCCTGAGTATCCCTTAGCTGACTAACCTAAAACAGTGTTAGAATTCTGCTCCATGAAAACAGAAACTTAACTGTGGGACTGTACTTCAAGTAACCTTGAGCAGTTTCACAGAAAGTTTCCTTCTGGTTTACATCAGAGGGTATGTCTTTTTCAGCATATTCTTGAGAGCATTCGCAAATGTGCTCCCTGAGTAGCCACAGAAACAGTGATTTCAAACTGCTCAATCCAAAGAATGATTTAGCTCTATGAGATGAATACACACATCACAAAGAAGCTACTCCGAAAGCTTGTCTCAGTTTTCATTGGAAGACGTTTAGTTTCTCACCACAAGCCTCCAGTTACCACTTAATATCCCTTCACAGATTCCTTAAAGACAGAGTTTCCAAACTGGGCAACGTAGTGTGAGCTTTAACTCTGTGAATTCAATGCACATGTCAGAGAGCCGTTCCTTGGAATGCTTGTTTCTGGGTTTTATTTCAGGATATTTCACTTTTCGCCATAGTCTTCAATGCGCTGAAAAGGAACACTTTTTCACTTTTACCGGAAAAGTGTTCAAATGCTGCCTTATGAGAAAAGAGGTATAATGTCCCGAGTGGAATGCACATACCACAAAGCAGTTTCTCAGAAAGGTTCTCTCCAGTTTTTACCTGAAGATATCTCCTATTTCCCCACAGGCCTAAAGATGCTCCCGAATGTCTCTGCGTGAATCTGTCCATGACATAGTTTCAAAACTGCATAATAGAAGGAAATTTTTATCTATGTGAGATGAATAGAGGTATCTATCACAAAGCAGTTTCACTGAAAGCTTCTTTCCAGTTCTTGTGTGAGGATATTTACTTTTTACCCATAGCAGTCCATATACCGCCGAATGTCCCCTGGTCACTTTTTCTCCAAACGGTATTCCCCAATCCTCTATGAGAAGAAAAGTATAATTCTGTGAGTGAAATGCACACATCACAAAGCAGCTGCTCGGAAATCTTCTCTCCAGTATCTATCTGAAGATATTTCTGTTTTCACTGTAAGCCTCATAGCGCTCCCGAATATCCCTTAGGTGACTAACCTAAAACAGTGTAAGAATACTGCTTAATGAAAGGAGAGGCTTAACTGTGCAAGTGGACTTCATGTGTCCTAGAGTAGTTTCACTGAAAGTTTCCTACTGGTTTTTATTGGAAGTTAACCGTTTTTCAGCATATTCGTAGGAGCATTTCCTAATGTCCTTTCTCACGTTCCACAGAAACTGCTTTCAAACTGCTCAATCCAAAGAATGATTTACCTCTATGAGATGAATACACATATCACAAAGCAGTTGCTCCAAAAGCTTCTCTCCAGTTTTCATCAGAAGACGTTTCCTTCTCACCTCAAGCCTCCGGGCGCCACTTAATATCCCTTCACAGATTCCTCAAAGACAGAGTTTCCAAACTGGGCAATGTAGTGAAAGCTTTAACTCACTGAAATGAATGCAACCGTCAGAGAGGAGTTTCTTGGAACGCTTCTTTCTGGGTTTCATTTCAGGATACTCCAATTTTCGCCATAGTCTTCAATGCGCTGCGAAATATCACTCTTTCAGTTTTACAGGATCAGGGTTCTCACAATACCTTATGAGATAGGAGGTATAATTCCCCGAATGGAATACACACATCACAAAGCAGTTTCTCAGAAAATGTTTCTTCAGTTTTTATTGAAAGATATTTCCTATTTCCCCACAGGCCTGAATGTGCTCCGTAATGTCCTTTCGCGAATCCACCCATGACGCAGTTTCAAAACTGCGTATTAGATAGAAAGTTTTATGTTTGTGAGATGAATAGACATATCTATCACAATGCAGTTTCACAGAGAGCTTCCTTCCACTTTTTGTCTGAGGATGCTTCCCTTGTCACCATAGCCGTTCATATACTCGCGAACGTCTCCTGGTAGACTTTTCTCCAAACTGGATTCCCCAATCCTCCCTGAGAAGAAAAGCATAACTCTGTGAATAGAATGCATACATCACAAGGCAGCTCCTCAGAAATCTTTTCTGCAGTTTTTATCTGAAGATATTAACTTTTTCACCTCAAACTTCAAAGCACTCCCGAATATCACTTCGCAAACCGAACAAAAACAGTGATATATTACTACTCAAAAAAAAAAAAAAAAAAAAAAAAAAAACGGAAGCTTAGCTGGGCGAATGGACTTACGTGACCTAGAGAAGATTCACAGGAAGTTTTCTTCTGGTTTTCATGGGAGGATATTTCTTTTTCAGCATATTCTTAAGAACTTTCAGAAATGTCCATTCTCAGGTTGAACAGAAAGAGTGATTTCAAACTGCTCATTACAAACAATTATTTAACTCTATGAGATGAATACACACATCACAAAACAGTTTCTCTGAAAGCTTCTGTCCTGTTTTTATCGGAAGATGTTTTCTTTCTCACCTGAAGCCTTCAGACACCACTATAATTTCCCTTCACAGATTCCTCAAAGACAGAGTTTCCAAACTGGGCAATATAAGGAAAGCTTTAACTCTCTGAAATGAGTGCAAACGTAAAAGGGCCGTTTCTTGGAACCCTTCTTTTTGGGTTTTATTTCAGGATATTTCACTTTTCGCCCTAGTCTTCAATGTGCTGCAGAATATCACTTTTTCAGTTTTACAGGAGCAGTGTTCAAACACTGCCTTATGGGAAAAGAGTTATAACTCCCTGAGTGGAATGCACACATCACAAATCAGTTACTCAGAAAGCTTCTCTCCAGTTTTTATCTGATGTTATTTCCTACTTCCTCACAGACCTGAATGTGCTCCCGAATGTGCCTTCGCGAATGCGTCGGTGATGCAGTTTCAAAACTGCGTAATAGAGAGAAGTTTTTATGTATGCGAGACAAATAAACATATCATTCACAAAGCAGTTTGACGGAAAGCTTCTTTCCAGTTTTTGTCTGAGGATATTTTATTTTTCATCATACCAGTCTGTATACTCCTGAATGTCCCCTGGTAGCTTTTTCTACAAACGGAATTCCCCAATCATCTTGGAGAAGAAAAATATAACTCAGTGAGGGGAATGCACACTTCACAAAGCAGCTCCTCAGAAATCTTCTCTCCAGTATCTACCTGAAGATATTTCCATTTAACTGTAAGCCTCAAAGCGCTTTCTAGTATCCCTTAGCTGACCAAGCTAAAAGAGTGTTTGAATACTGCTCAATGAAAGCAGAAGTTTAACTGTGTGAGTGGACTTCACGTAACTTAGAGCAGTTTCACTGAGTGTTTCCTTGTCCTTATTATTGGAGGATACTTCTTTTTCAATATATTCTTAAGAGCATTTCCAAATGTCCTTTCTCAGGTTCCACAGAAACAGTGATATCAAACTGCTGAATCCAAAGAATGATTTAACACAATGGAATGATTACACACATCACAAAGCAGTTTCTC
>NW_022317371.1:0-1027 GCF_002776525.5 Piliocolobus tephrosceles
CCCACATCCTTTCAAATACCTGGAAAGCCTTCCCAAGGATGGGTACAAAAACGCCCAGCCTGAAAAAACTACAATAAATAACTAAGCAATGGCCAGACAGAGATGAATATCCATAGGTATCAAGATCATCCAGGAAAACATGATCTCACCAAATGAATTAAATAAGTATCAGGGATCATCCTGGAGAAACAGAAATATATAATCTTTCAGACAGAGAATTCAAAATAGCTGTTTTGAGGAAACTCAAATTCAACATAACACAGTGAAGGAATTCAGAATTCAATTAGACAAATTTAACAGGGAATGAAATAATAAAAAAGAATCCAACAATTCTGGAGTCGAAAAATGCAATTGGCATGCTGAAAAATGCATCTGAGTATTTTAATAGCAGAATTGATCAAGCAGAAGAAAAAATTAGTCAGCTTGAAGACAGGCTATTTGAAAATACACCGTGAGAGGAGAAAAATGAAAGAGGAGAAAAAAAAAGAGGAGAAAAATGAAAAAGGAATAAAAGAAAACAATGAAACATGGCTACAGGATCTAGAAAATAGCCTCAAAAGGACAAATCTAAGAGTTATTGGCTTTAAAGAGCAGGTAGATAGAGAAAGAAATCGAGGTAGAAATTTATTCAAAGGTATAACAACACAGAACTTCTCAAACCTAGAGAAAGATATCAATATCCAAGTACGAGAGGGTTAGAGAACATCAAGCAGATTTAACCCAAAAAATACTACCTCAAGACATTGAATAATCAAAATCCCCAAGATCGAAGATAAAGCAAGGATCCCAAAAGCACCAAGAGGAAAGAAACAAGTAACATAAAATGAAACTCCAATACATCTGGCAGCTGACTTTTCTGTGAAAACCGTACAGGCCAGGAGAGAGTGGCATTACATATTTAAATGTGTTGAAGGGAAAACACACACACATACACACACACAAACTTTTGCCCTAGAATAGTAGTATGTCTTGCAAAAATATCTGTAAGTGCCAGTGTTACTCAGCTTGGATTCCCCTAATGCAAGCT
>NW_022317372.1:0-1027 GCF_002776525.5 Piliocolobus tephrosceles
AGCTTGCATTAGGGGAATCCAAGCTGAGTAACACTGGCACTTACAGATATTTTTGCAAGACATACTACTATTCTAGGGCAAAAGTTTGTGTGTGTGTATGTGTGTGTGTTTTCCCTTCAACACATTTAAATATGTAATGCCACTCTCTCCTGGCCTGTACGGTTTTCACAGAAAAGTCAGCTGCCAGATGTATTGGAGTTTCATTTTATGTTACTTGTTTCTTTCCTCTTGGTGCTTTTGGGATCCTTGCTTTATCTTCGATCTTGGGGATTTTGATTATTCAATGTCTTGAGGTAGTATTTTTTGGGTTAAATCTGCTTGATGTTCTCTAACCCTCTCGTACTTGGATATTGATATCTTTCTCTAGGTTTGAGAAGTTCTGTGTTGTTATACCTTTGAATAAATTTCTACCTCGATTTCTTTCTCTATCTACCTGCTCTTTAAAGCCAATAACTCTTAGATTTGTCCTTTTGAGGCTATTTTCTAGATCCTGTAGCCATGTTTCATTGTTTTCTTTTATTCCTTTTTCATTTTTCTCCTCTTTTTTTTTCTCCTCTTTCATTTTTCTCCTCTCACGGTGTATTTTCAAATAGCCTGTCTTCAAGCTGACTAATTTTTTCTTCTGCTTGATCAATTCTGCTATTAAAATACTCAGATGCATTTTTCAGCATGCCAATTGCATTTTTCGACTCCAGAATTGTTGGATTCTTTTTTATTATTTCATTCCCTGTTAAATTTGTCTAATTGAATTCTGAATTCCTTCACTGTGTTATGTTGAATTTGAGTTTCCTCAAAACAGCTATTTTGAATTCTCTGTCTGAAAGATTATATATTTCTGTTTCTCCAGGATGATCCCTGATACTTATTTAATTCATTTGGTGAGATCATGTTTTCCTGGATGATCTTGATACCTATGGATATTCATCTCTGTCTGGCCATTGCTTAGTTATTTATTGTAGTTTTTTCAGGCTGGGCGTTTTTGTACCCATCCTTGGGAAGGCTTTCCAGGTATTTGAAAGGATGTGGG
>NW_022317373.1:0-6273 GCF_002776525.5 Piliocolobus tephrosceles
ATCCAGCCAAACTAAGTTTCATAAGTGAAGGAGAAATAAAATTCTTTTTATTTTTATTTTTATTTTTATTTTATTTTATTTATTTATTTTTTATTATACTTTAAGTTCTAGGGTACATGTGCATAACGTGCAGGTTACATATGTATACATGTGCCATGTTGGTGTGCTGCACCCATCAACTCGTCAGCACCCATCAATTCATCATTTATATCAGGTATAACTCCCCAATGCAATCCCTCCCCCCTCCCCCCTCCCCATGATAGGCCCCAGTGTGTGATGTTCCCCTTCCCGAGTCCAAGTGAGCTCATTGTTCAGTTCCCACCTATGAGTGAGAACATGCGGTGTTTGGTTTTCTCTTCTTGTGATAGTTTGCTAAGAATGATGGTTTCCAGCTGCATCCATGTCCCTACAAAGGACGCAAACTCATCCTTTTTTATGGCTGCATAGTATTCCATGGTGTATATGTGCCACATTTTCTTAATCCAGTCTGTCACTGATGGACATTTGGGTTGATTCCAAGTCTTTGCTATTGTGAATAGTGCCGCAATAAACATACGTGTGCATGTGTCTTTGTAGTAGCATAATTTATAATCCTTTGGGTATATACCCAGTAGTGGGATGGCTGGGTCATATGGTACATCTAGTTCTAGATCCTTGAGGAATCGCCATACTGTTTTCCATAATGGTTGAACTAGTTTACAATCCCACCAACAGTGTAAAAGTGTTCCTATTTCTCCACATCCTCTCCAACACCTGTTGTTTCCTGATTTTTGAATGATTGCCATTCTAACTGGTGTGAGATGGTATCTCATTGTGGTTTTGATTTGCATTTCTCTGATGGCCAGTGATGATGAGCATTTTTTCATGTGTCTGTTGGCTGTATGAATGTCTTCTTTTGAGAAATGTCTGTTCATATCCTTTGCCCACTTTTGGATGGGGTTGTTTGTTTTTTTCTTGTATATTTGTTTGAGTTCTTTGTAGATTCTGGAAATGAGCCCTTTGTCAGATGAGTAGATTGCAAAAATTTTCTCCCATTCTGTAGGTTGCCTGTTCACTCAGATGGTAGTTTCTTTTGCTGTGCAGAAGCTCTTTAGTTTAATGAGATCCCATTTGTCAATTTTGGCTTTTGCTGCCGTTGCTTTTGGTGTTTTAGACATGAAGTCCTTGCCCATGCCTATGTCCTGAATGGTACTACCTAGATTTTCTTCTAGGGTTTTTATGGTATTAGGTCTAACATTTAAGTCTCTAATCCATCTTGAATTAATCTTCGTATAAGGAGTAAGGAAAGGATCCAGTTTCAGCTTTCTACTTATGGCTAGCCAATTTTCCCAGCACCATTTATTAAATAGGGAATCCTTTCCCCATTTCTTGTTTCTCTCAGGTTTGTCAAAGATCAGATGGTTGTAGATGTGTGGCATTATTTCTGAGGGCTCCGTTCTGTTCCATTGGTCTATATCTCTGTTTTGGTACCAGTACCATGCTGTTTTGGTTACTGTAGCCTTGTAGTATAGTTTGAAGTCAGGTAGCGTGACGCCTCCGGCTTTGTCCTTTTGACTTAGGATTGTCTTGGCAATACGGGCTCTTTTTTGGTTCCATATGAACTTTAAAGCAGTTTTTTCCAATTCGGTGAAGAAACTCATTGGTAGCTTGATGGGGATGGCATTGAATCTATAAATAACCTTGGGCAGTATGGCCATTTTCACGATATTGATTCTTCCTATCCATGAGCATGGTATGTTCTTCCATTTGTTTGTGTCCTCTTTGATTTCACTGAGCAGTGGTTTGTAGTTCTCCTTGAAGAGGTCCTTTACATCCCTTGTAAGTTGGATTCCTAGGTATTTTATTCTCTTTGAAGCAATTGTGAATGGAAGTTCATTCCTGATTTGGCTCTCTGCTTGTCTGTTACTGGTGTATAAGAATGCTTGTGATTTTTGCACATTAATTTTGTATCCTGAGACTTTGCTGAAGTTGCTTATCAGCTTAAGAAGATTTTGGGCTGAGACGATGGGGTTTTCTAAATACACAATCATGTCATCTGCAAACAGGGACAATTTGACTTCCTCTTTTCCTAACTGAATACCCTTGATTTCTTTCTCTTGCCTGATTGCCCTAGCCAGAACTTCCAACACTATGTTGAATAGGAGTGGTGAGAGAGGGCATCCCTGTCTTGTGCCAGTTTTCAAAGGGAACTTTTCCAGTTTTTGCCCATTCAGTATGATATTAGCTGTGGGTTTGTCATAAATAGCTCTTATTATTTTGAGGTACGTTCCATCAATACCGAATTTGTTGAGCGTTTTTAGCATGAAGGGCTGTTGAATTTTGTCAAAAGCCTTTTCTGCATCTATTGAGATAATCATGTGGTTCTTGTCTTTGGTTCTGTTGATATGCTGGATTACGTTGATTGATTTGCGAATGTTGAACCAGCCTTGCATCCCAGGGATGAAGCCCACTTGATCATGGTGGATAAGCTTTTTGATGTGCTGCTGAATCCGGTTTGCCAGTATTTTATTGAGGACTTTTGCATCGATGTTCATCAGGGAGATTGGTCTAAAATTCTCTTTTTTTGTTGTGTCTCTGCCAGGCTTTGGTATCAGGATGATGTTGGCCTCATAAAATGAGTTAGGGAGGATTCCCTCTTTTTCTATTGATTGGAATAGTTTCAGAAGGAATGGTACCAGCTCCTCCTTGTACCTCTGGTAGAATTCAGCTGTGAATCCATCTGGTCCTGGGCTTTTTTTGGTGGGTAGGCTATTAATTGTTGCCTCAATTTCAGAGGCTGCTATTGGTCTATTCAGGGATTCAACTTCTTCCTGGTTTAGTCTTGGGAGAGTGTACGTGTCCAGGAAATTATCCATTTCTTCTAGATTTTCTAGTTGATTTGCGTAGAGGTGTTTATAGTATTCTCTGATGGTAGTTTGTATTTCTGTGGGGTCGGTGGTGATATCCCCTTTATCATTTTTTATTGCGTCTATTTGATTCCTCTCTCTTTTCTTCTTTATTAGCCTTGCTAGCGGTCTGTCAATTTTGTTGATCTTTTCAAAAAACCAACTCCTGGATTCATTGATTTTTTGGAGGGTTTTTTGTGTCTCTATCTCTTTCAGTTCTGCTCTGATCTTAGTTATTTCTTGCCTTCTGCTAGCTTTTGAATGTGTTTGCTCTTGCCTCTCTAGTTCTTTTAATTGTGATGTTAGAGTGTCAATTTTAGATCTTTCCTGCTTTCTCTTGTGGGCACTTAGTGCTATAAATTTCCCTCTACACACTGCTTTAAATGTGTCCCAGAGATTCTGGTATGTTGTATCTTTGTTCTCATTGGATTCAAAGAACATCTTTATTTCTGCTTTCATTTCGTTATGTACCCAGTAGTCATTCAGGAGCAGGTTGTTCAGTTTCCATGTAGTTGAGCGGTTTTGATTGAGTTTCTTAGTCCTGAGTTCTAGTTTGATTGCACTGTGGTCAGAGAGACAGTTTGTTATAATTTCTGTTCTTTTACATTTGCTGAGGAGTGCTTTACTTCCAATTATGTGGTCAATTTTGGAATAAGTGTGATGTGGTGCTGAGAAGAATGTATATTCTGTTGACTTGGGGTGGAGAGTTCTATGGATGTCTATTAGGTCCGCTTGGTGCAGAGATGAGTTCAATTCCTGGATATCCTTGTTAACTTTCTGTCTCGTTGATCTGTCTAATGTTGACAGTGGAGTGTTGAAGTCTCCCATTATTATTGTATGGGAGTCTAAGTCTCTTTGTAAGTCTCTAAGGACTTGCTTTATGAATCTGGGTGCTCCTGTATTAGGTGCATATATATTTAGGATAGTTAGCTCTTCCTGTTGGATTGATCCCTTTACCATTATGTAATGGCCTTCTTTGTCTCTTTTGATCTTTGATGGTTTAAAGTCTGTTTTATCAGAGACTAGGATTGCAACCCCTGCTTTTTTTTGTTCTCCATTTGCTTGGTAGATCTTCCTCCATCCTTTTATTTTGAGCCTATGTATGTCTCTGCATGTGAGATGGGTCTCCTGAAGACAGCAGACTGATGGGTCTTGACTCTTTATCCAGTTTGCCAGTCTGTGTCTTTTAATTGGAGCATTTAGTCCATTTACATTTAAGGTTAATATTGTTATGTGTGAACTTGATCCTGCCATTATGATATTAACTGGTTATTTTGCTCATTAGTTGATGCAGTTTCTTCCTAGGCTCGATGGTCTTTACATTTTGGCATGATTTTGCAATGGCTGGTACCGGTTGTTCCTTTCCATGTTTAGGGCTTCCTTCAGGGTCTCTTGTAAGGCAGGCCTGGTGGTGAGAAAATCTCTAAGCATTTGCTTATCTGTAAAGAATTTTATTTCTCCTTCACTTATGAAACTTAGTTTGGCTGGATATGAAATTCTGGGTTTAAAATTCTTTTCTTTAAGAACGTTGAATATTGGCCCCCACTCTCTTCTGGCTTGTAGAGTTTCTGCCGAGAGATCTGCTGTCAGTCTGATGGGCTTCCCTTTGTGGGTAACCCGACCTTTCTCTCTGGCTGCCCTTAAGATTTTTTCCTTCATTTCAACTTTGGTGAATCTGGCAATTATGTGTCTTGGAGTTGCTCTTCTGGAGGAGTATCTTTGTGGCGTTCTCTGTATTTCCTGAATTTGAATGTTGGCCTGCCCTGCTAGGTTGGGGAAGTTCTCCTGGATGATATCCTGTAGAGTGTTTTCCAATTTGGTTCCATTTTCCCCCTCACTTTCAGGCACCCCAATCAGACGTAGATTTGGTCTTTTGACATAATCCCATACTTCTTGCAGGCTTTGTTCATTTCTTTTTCTTCTTTTTTCTTTTGGTTTCTCTTCTCGCTTCATTTCATTCATTTGATCTTCCATCGCTGATACTCTTTCTTCCAGTTGATCGAGTCGGTTACTGAAGCTTGTGCATTTGTCACGTATTTCTCGTGTCATGGTTTTCATCTCTGTCATTTCGTTTATGACCTTCTCTGCATTAATTAGTCTAGCTGTCAATTCTTCCACTCTTTTTTCAAGATTTTTAGTTTCTTTGCGCTGGGTACGTAATTCCTCCTTTAGCTGTGAGAGGTTTGATTTTCTGAAGCCTTCTTCTCTCATCTCATCAAAATCATTCTCTGACCAGCTTTGATCCGTTGCTGGTGATGGGCTGTGCTCCTTTGCAGGAGGAGATGCGCTCTTATTTTTTGAATTTCCAGCTTTTCTGCCCTGCTTTTTCCCCATCTTTGTGGTTTTATCTGTCACTGGTCTTTGATGATGGTGACGTACTGATGGGGTTTTGATATAGGTGTCCTTCCTGTTTGATAGTTTTCCTTCTGACTGTCAGGACCCTCAGCTATAGGTCTGTTGGAGATTGCTTGAGGTCCACTCCAGACCCTGTTTGCCTGGGTATCAGCAGCAGAGGTTGCAGAAGATAGAATATTGCTGAACAGCGAGTGCACCTGTCTGATTCTTGCTTTGGAAGCTTCCTCTCAGGGATGTACTCCACCCTGTGAGGTGTGGGGTGTCAGACTCCCCCTAGTGGGGGATGTCTCCCAGTTAGGCTACTCAGGGGTCAGTGACCCACTTGAGCAGGCAGACTGCCCCTTCTCAGATCTCAACCTCCGTGTTGGGAGATCCACTGCTCTCTTCAAAGCTGTCATACAGAGTCGTTCGCGTTTCACAGGCTTCTGCTCCTTTAGCTGAGCCCTGTCCCCAGAGGCACAGTCTACAGAGACAGGCAGGTTTCCTTGAGCTGCTGTGAGCTCCACCCAGTTCGAGCTTCCCAGCGGCTTTATTTACCTACTTAAGCCTCAGCGATGGCGGGCGCCCCTCCCCCAGCCTCGCTGCTGCCTTGCGGTTAGATTGCCGCAGACTGCTGTGTTAGCAAGGAGAGAGGCTCCGTGGGCGTGGGACCCTCCCGGCCAGGTGTGGGATATAATCTCCGGTGTGCCGGTGTTACAGCGCAGTATTGGGGTGGGAGTTACCCGATTTTCCAGGTGTTGTGTGTCTCAGTTCCCCTGGCTAGGAAAAGGGACTCCCTTCCCCCTCGCGCTTCCCAGGTGAGGCGATGCCTCGCCCTGCTTCAGCTCTCGCTGGTCGGGCTGCAGCAGCTGACCAGCACCGATTGACCGGCACTCCCGAGTGAGATGACCCCAGTACCTCAGTTGAAAATGCAGAAATCGCCGGTCTTCTGTGTCGCTCGTGCTGGGAGATGGAGACTGAAGCTGTTCCTATTCGGCCATCTTCCTCCGCCCTCCTAAAATTCTTTACAGATAAGCAAATGCTTAGAGATTTT
>NW_022317374.1:0-6273 GCF_002776525.5 Piliocolobus tephrosceles
AAAATCTCTAAGCATTTGCTTATCTGTAAAGAATTTTAGGAGGGCGGAGGAAGATGGCCGAATAGGAACAGCTTCAGTCTCCATCTCCCAGCACGAGCGACACAGAAGACCGGCGATTTCTGCATTTTCAACTGAGGTACTGGGGTCATCTCACTCGGGAGTGCCGGTCAATCGGTGCTGGTCAGCTGCTGCAGCCCGACCAGCGAGAGCTGAAGCAGGGCGAGGCATCGCCTCACCTGGGAAGCGCGAGGGGGAAGGGAGTCCCTTTTCCTAGCCAGGGGAACTGAGACACACAACACCTGGAAAATCGGGTAACTCCCACCCCAATACTGCGCTGTAACACCGGCACACCGGAGATTATATCCCACACCTGGCCGGGAGGGTCCCACGCCCACGGAGCCTCTCTCCTTGCTAACACAGCAGTCTGCGGCAATCTAACCGCAAGGCAGCAGCGAGGCTGGGGGAGGGGCGCCCGCCATCGCTGAGGCTTAAGTAGGTAAATAAAGCCGCTGGGAAGCTCGAACTGGGTGGAGCTCACAGCAGCTCAAGGAAACCTGCCTGTCTCTGTAGACTGTGCCTCTGGGGACAGGGCTCAGCTAAAGGAGCAGAAGCCTGTGAAACGCGAACGACTCTGTATGACAGCTTTGAAGAGAGCAGTGGATCTCCCAACACGGAGGTTGAGATCTGAGAAGGGGCAGTCTGCCTGCTCAAGTGGGTCACTGACCCCTGAGTAGCCTAACTGGGAGACATCCCCCACTAGGGGGAGTCTGACACCCCACACCTCACAGGGTGGAGTACATCCCTGAGAGGAAGCTTCCAAAGCAAGAATCAGACAGGTGCACTCGCTGTTCAGCAATATTCTATCTTCTGCAACCTCTGCTGCTGATACCCAGGCAAACAGGGTCTGGAGTGGACCTCAAGCAATCTCCAACAGACCTATAGCTGAGGGTCCTGACAGTCAGAAGGAAAACTATCAAACAGGAAGGACACCTATATCAAAACCCCATCAGTACGTCACCATCATCAAAGACCAGTGACAGATAAAACCACAAAGATGGGGAAAAAGCAGGGCAGAAAAGCTGGAAATTCAAAAAATAAGAGCGCATCTCCTCCTGCAAAGGAGCACAGCCCATCACCAGCAACGGATCAAAGCTGGTCAGAGAATGATTTTGATGAGATGAGAGAAGAAGGCTTCAGAAAATCAAACCTCTCACAGCTAAAGGAGGAATTACGTACCCAGCGCAAAGAAACTAAAAATCTTGAAAAAAGAGTGGAAGAATTGACAGCTAGACTAATTAATGCAGAGAAGGTCATAAACGAAATGACAGAGATGAAAACCATGACACGAGAAATACGTGACAAATGCACAAGCTTCAGTAACCGACTCGATCAACTGGAAGAAAGAGTATCAGCGATGGAAGATCAAATGAATGAAATGAAGCGAGAAGAGAAACCAAAAGAAAAAAGAAGAAAAAGAAATGAACAAAGCCTGCAAGAAGTATGGGATTATGTCAAAAGACCAAATCTACGTCTGATTGGGGTGCCTGAAAGTGAGGGGGAAAATGGAACCAAATTGGAAAACACTCTACAGGATATCATCCAGGAGAACTTCCCCAACCTAGCAGGGCAGGCCAACATTCAAATTCAGGAAATACAGAGAACGCCACAAAGATACTCCTCCAGAAGAGCAACTCCAAGACACATAATTGCCAGATTCACCAAAGTTGAAATGAAGGAAAAAATCTTAAGGGCAGCCAGAGAGAAAGGTCGGGTTACCCACAAAGGGAAGCCCATCAGACTGACAGCAGATCTCTCGGCAGAAACTCTACAAGCCAGAAGAGAGTGGGGGCCAATATTCAACGTTCTTAAAGAAAAGAATTTTAAACCCAGAATTTCATATCCAGCCAAACTAAGTTTCATAAGTGAAGGAGAAATAAAATTCTTTACAGATAAGCAAATGCTTAGAGATTTTCTCACCACCAGGCCTGCCTTACAAGAGACCCTGAAGGAAGCCCTAAACATGGAAAGGAACAACCGGTACCAGCCATTCCAAAAACATGCCAAAATGTAAAGACCATCGAGCCTAGGAAGAAACTGCATCAACTAATGAGCAAAATAACCAGTTAATATCATAATGGCAGGATCAAGTTCACACATAACAATATTAACCTTAAATGTAAATGGACTAAATGCTCCAATTAAAAGACACAGACTGGCAAACTGGATAAAGAGTCAAGACCCATCAGTCTGCTGTCTTCAGGAGACCCATCTCACATGCAGAGACATACATAGGCTCAAAATAAAAGGATGGAGGAAGATCTACCAAGCAAATGGAGAACAAAAAAAAGCAGGGGTTGCAATCCTAGTCTCTGATAAAACAGACTTTAAACCATCAAAGATCAAAAGAGACAAAGAAGGCCATTACATAATGGTAAAGGGATCAATCCAACAGGAAGAGCTAACTATCCTAAATATATATGCACCTAATACAGGAGCACCCAGATTCATAAAGCAAGTCCTTAGAGACTTACAAAGAGACTTAGACTCCCATACAATAATAATGGGAGACTTCAACACTCCACTGTCAACATTAGACAGATCAACGAGACAGAAAGTTAACAAGGATATCCAGGAATTGAACTCATCTCTGCACCAAGCGGACCTAATAGACATCCATAGAACTCTCCACCCCAAGTCAACAGAATATACATTCTTCTCAGCACCACATCACACTTATTCCAAAATTGACCACATAATTGGAAGTAAAGCACTCCTCAGCAAATGTAAAAGAACAGAAATTATAACAAACTGTCTCTCTGACCACAGTGCAATCAAACTAGAACTCAGGACTAAGAAACTCAATCAAAACCGCTCAACTACATGGAAACTGAACAACCTGCTCCTGAATGACTACTGGGTACATAACGAAATGAAAGCAGAAATAAAGATGTTCTTTGAATCCAATGAGAACAAAGATACAACATACCAGAATCTCTGGGACACATTTAAAGCAGTGTGTAGAGGGAAATTTATAGCACTAAGTGCCCACAAGAGAAAGCAGGAAAGATCTAAAATTGACACTCTAACATCACAATTAAAAGAACTAGAGAGGCAAGAGCAAACACATTCAAAAGCTAGCAGAAGGCAAGAAATAACTAAGATCAGAGCAGAACTGAAAGAGATAGAGACACAAAAAACCCTCCAAAAAATCAATGAATCCAGGAGTTGGTTTTTTGAAAAGATCAACAAAATTGACAGACCGCTAGCAAGGCTAATAAAGAAGAAAAGAGAGAGGAATCAAATAGACGCAATAAAAAATGATAAAGGGGATATCACCACCGACCCCACAGAAATACAAACTACCATCAGAGAATACTATAAACACCTCTACGCAAATCAACTAGAAAATCTAGAAGAAATGGATAATTTCCTGGACACGTACACTCTCCCAAGACTAAACCAGGAAGAAGTTGAATCCCTGAATAGACCAATAGCAGCCTCTGAAATTGAGGCAACAATTAATAGCCTACCCACCAAAAAAAGCCCAGGACCAGATGGATTCACAGCTGAATTCTACCAGAGGTACAAGGAGGAGCTGGTACCATTCCTTCTGAAACTATTCCAATCAATAGAAAAAGAGGGAATCCTCCCTAACTCATTTTATGAGGCCAACATCATCCTGATACCAAAGCCTGGCAGAGACACAACAAAAAAAGAGAATTTTAGACCAATCTCCCTGATGAACATCGATGCAAAAGTCCTCAATAAAATACTGGCAAACCGGATTCAGCAGCACATCAAAAAGCTTATCCACCATGATCAAGTGGGCTTCATCCCTGGGATGCAAGGCTGGTTCAACATTCGCAAATCAATCAACGTAATCCAGCATATCAACAGAACCAAAGACAAGAACCACATGATTATCTCAATAGATGCAGAAAAGGCTTTTGACAAAATTCAACAGCCCTTCATGCTAAAAACGCTCAACAAATTCGGTATTGATGGAACGTACCTCAAAATAATAAGAGCTATTTATGACAAACCCACAGCTAATATCATACTGAATGGGCAAAAACTGGAAAAGTTCCCTTTGAAAACTGGCACAAGACAGGGATGCCCTCTCTCACCACTCCTATTCAACATAGTGTTGGAAGTTCTGGCTAGGGCAATCAGGCAAGAGAAAGAAATCAAGGGTATTCAGTTAGGAAAAGAGGAAGTCAAATTGTCCCTGTTTGCAGATGACATGATTGTGTATTTAGAAAACCCCATCGTCTCAGCCCAAAATCTTCTTAAGCTGATAAGCAACTTCAGCAAAGTCTCAGGATACAAAATTAATGTGCAAAAATCACAAGCATTCTTATACACCAGTAACAGACAAGCAGAGAGCCAAATCAGGAATGAACTTCCATTCACAATTGCTTCAAAGAGAATAAAATACCTAGGAATCCAACTTACAAGGGATGTAAAGGACCTCTTCAAGGAGAACTACAAACCACTGCTCAGTGAAATCAAAGAGGACACAAACAAATGGAAGAACATACCATGCTCATGGATAGGAAGAATCAATATCGTGAAAATGGCCATACTGCCCAAGGTTATTTATAGATTCAATGCCATCCCCATCAAGCTACCAATGAGTTTCTTCACCGAATTGGAAAAAACTGCTTTAAAGTTCATATGGAACCAAAAAAGAGCCCGTATTGCCAAGACAATCCTAAGTCAAAAGGACAAAGCCGGAGGCGTCACGCTACCTGACTTCAAACTATACTACAAGGCTACAGTAACCAAAACAGCATGGTACTGGTACCAAAACAGAGATATAGACCAATGGAACAGAACGGAGCCCTCAGAAATAATGCCACACATCTACAACCATCTGATCTTTGACAAACCTGAGAGAAACAAGAAATGGGGAAAGGATTCCCTATTTAATAAATGGTGCTGGGAAAATTGGCTAGCCATAAGTAGAAAGCTGAAACTGGATCCTTTCCTTACTCCTTATACGAAGATTAATTCAAGATGGATTAGAGACTTAAATGTTAGACCTAATACCATAAAAACCCTAGAAGAAAATCTAGGTAGTACCATTCAGGACATAGGCATGGGCAAGGACTTCATGTCTAAAACACCAAAAGCAACGGCAGCAAAAGCCAAAATTGACAAATGGGATCTCATTAAACTAAAGAGCTTCTGCACAGCAAAAGAAACTACCATCTGAGTGAACAGGCAACCTACAGAATGGGAGAAAATTTTTGCAATCTACTCATCTGACAAAGGGCTCATTTCCAGAATCTACAAAGAACTCAAACAAATATACAAGAAAAAAACAAACAACCCCATCCAAAAGTGGGCAAAGGATATGAACAGACATTTCTCAAAAGAAGACATTCATACAGCCAACAGACACATGAAAAAATGCTCATCATCACTGGCCATCAGAGAAATGCAAATCAAAACCACAATGAGATACCATCTCACACCAGTTAGAATGGCAATCATTCAAAAATCAGGAAACAACAGGTGTTGGAGAGGATGTGGAGAAATAGGAACACTTTTACACTGTTGGTGGGATTGTAAACTAGTTCAACCATTATGGAAAACAGTATGGCGATTCCTCAAGGATCTAGAACTAGATGTACCATATGACCCAGCCATCCCACTACTGGGTATATACCCAAAGGATTATAAATTATGCTACTACAAAGACACATGCACACGTATGTTTATTGCGGCACTATTCACAATAGCAAAGACTTGGAATCAACCCAAATGTCCATCAGTGACAGACTGGATTAAGAAAATGTGGCACATATACACCATGGAATACTATGCAGCCATAAAAAAGGATGAGTTTGCGTCCTTTGTAGGGACATGGATGCAGCTGGAAACCATCATTCTTAGCAAACTATCACAAGAAGAGAAAACCAAACACCGCATGTTCTCACTCATAGGTGGGAACTGAACAATGAGCTCACTTGGACTCGGGAAGGGGAACATCACACACTGGGGCCTATCATGGGGAGGGGGGAGGGGGGAGGGATTGCATTGGGGAGTTATACCTGATATAAATGATGAATTGATGGGTGCTGACGAGTTGATGGGTGCAGCACACCAACATGGCACATGTATACATATGTAACCTGCACGTTATGCACATGTACCCTAGAACTTAAAGTATAATAAAAAATAAATAAATAAAATAAAATAAAAATAAAAATAAAAATAAAAAGAATTTTATTTCTCCTTCACTTATGAAACTTAGTTTGGCTGGAT
>NW_022317375.1:0-1197 GCF_002776525.5 Piliocolobus tephrosceles
TCTGCAAACAGGGACAATTTGACTTCTTCTTTTCCTAACTGAATACCCTTGATTTCTTTCTCTTGCCTGATTGCCCTAGCCAGAACTTCCAACACTATGTTGAATAGGAGTGGTGAGAGAGGGCATCCCTGTCTTGTGCCAGTTTTCAAAGGGAATTTTTCCAGTTTTTGCCCATTCAGTATGATATTAGCTGTGGGTTTGTCATAAATAGCTCTTATTATTTTGAGGTACGTTCCATCAATACCGAATTTGTTGAGCGTTTTTAGCATGAAGGGCTGTTGAATTTTGTCAAAAGCCTTTTCTGCATCTATTGAGATAATCATGTGGTTCTTGTCTTTGGTTCTGTTGATATGCTGGATTACGTTGATTGATTTGCGAATGTTGAACCAGCCTTGCATCCCAGGGATGAAGCCCACTTGATCATGGTGGATAAGCTTTTTGATGTGCTGCTGAATCCGGTTTGCCAGGATTTTATTGAGGATTTTTGCATCGATGTTCATCAGGGAGATTGGTCTAAAATTCTCTTTTTTTGTTGTGTCTCTGCCAGGCTTTGGTATCAGGATGATGCTGGCCTCATAAAATGAGTTAGGGAGGATTCCATCTTTTTCTATTGATTGGAATAGTTTCAGAAGGAATGGTACCAGCTCCTCCTTGTACCTCTGGTAGAATTCAGCTGTGAATCCATCTGGTCCTGGGCTTTTTTTGGTGGGCAGGCTATTAATTGTTGCCTCAATTTCAGAGGCTGCTATTGGTCTATTCAGGGATTCAACTTCTTCCTGGTTTAGTCTTGGAAGAGTGTACGCGTCCAGGAAATTATCCATTTCTTCTAGATTTTCTAGTTGATTTGCGTAGAGGTGTTTATAGTATTCTCTGATGGTAGTTTGTATTTCTGTGGGGTCGGTGGTGATATCCCCTTTATCATTTTTTATTGTGTCTATTTGATTCCTCTCTCTTTTCTTCTTTATTAATCTTGCTAGCGGTCTGTCAATTTTGTTGATCTTTTCAAAAAACCAACTCCTGGATTCATTGATTTTTTGGAGGGTTTTTTGTGTCTCTATCTCCTTCAGTTCTGCTCTGATCTTAGTTATTTCTTGCCTTCTGCTAGCTTTTGAATGTGTTTGCTCTTGCCTCTCTAGTTCTTTTAATTGTGATGTTAGAGTGTCAATTTTAGATCTTTCCTGCTTTCTCTTGTGGGCA
>NW_022317377.1:0-1197 GCF_002776525.5 Piliocolobus tephrosceles
TGCCCACAAGAGAAAGCAGGAAAGATCTAAAATTGACACTCTAACATCACAATTAAAAGAACTAGAGAGGCAAGAGCAAACACATTCAAAAGCTAGCAGAAGGCAAGAAATAACTAAGATCAGAGCAGAACTGAAGGAGATAGAGACACAAAAAACCCTCCAAAAAATCAATGAATCCAGGAGTTGGTTTTTTGAAAAGATCAACAAAATTGACAGACCGCTAGCAAGATTAATAAAGAAGAAAAGAGAGAGGAATCAAATAGACACAATAAAAAATGATAAAGGGGATATCACCACCGACCCCACAGAAATACAAACTACCATCAGAGAATACTATAAACACCTCTACGCAAATCAACTAGAAAATCTAGAAGAAATGGATAATTTCCTGGACGCGTACACTCTTCCAAGACTAAACCAGGAAGAAGTTGAATCCCTGAATAGACCAATAGCAGCCTCTGAAATTGAGGCAACAATTAATAGCCTGCCCACCAAAAAAAGCCCAGGACCAGATGGATTCACAGCTGAATTCTACCAGAGGTACAAGGAGGAGCTGGTACCATTCCTTCTGAAACTATTCCAATCAATAGAAAAAGATGGAATCCTCCCTAACTCATTTTATGAGGCCAGCATCATCCTGATACCAAAGCCTGGCAGAGACACAACAAAAAAAGAGAATTTTAGACCAATCTCCCTGATGAACATCGATGCAAAAATCCTCAATAAAATCCTGGCAAACCGGATTCAGCAGCACATCAAAAAGCTTATCCACCATGATCAAGTGGGCTTCATCCCTGGGATGCAAGGCTGGTTCAACATTCGCAAATCAATCAACGTAATCCAGCATATCAACAGAACCAAAGACAAGAACCACATGATTATCTCAATAGATGCAGAAAAGGCTTTTGACAAAATTCAACAGCCCTTCATGCTAAAAACGCTCAACAAATTCGGTATTGATGGAACGTACCTCAAAATAATAAGAGCTATTTATGACAAACCCACAGCTAATATCATACTGAATGGGCAAAAACTGGAAAAATTCCCTTTGAAAACTGGCACAAGACAGGGATGCCCTCTCTCACCACTCCTATTCAACATAGTGTTGGAAGTTCTGGCTAGGGCAATCAGGCAAGAGAAAGAAATCAAGGGTATTCAGTTAGGAAAAGAAGAAGTCAAATTGTCCCTGTTTGCAGA
>NW_022317378.1:0-1374 GCF_002776525.5 Piliocolobus tephrosceles
TCCTCTTTGATTTCACTGAGCAGTGGTTTGTAGTTCTCCTTGAAGAGTTCCTTTACATCCCTTGTAAGTTGGATTCCTAGGTATTTTATCCTCTTTGAAGCAATTGTGAATGGAAGTTCATTCCTGATTTGGCTCTCTGCTTGTCTGGTACTGGTGTATAAGAATGCTTGTGATTTTTGCACATTAATTTTGTATCCTGAGACTTTGCTGAAGTTGCTTATCAGCTTAAGGAGATTTTGGGCTGAGACAATGGGGTTTTCTAAATATACAATCATGTCATCTGCAAACAGGGACAATTTGACTTCTTCTTTTCCTAACTGAATACCCTTGATTTCTTTCTCTTGCCTGATTGCCCTAGCCAGAACTTCCAACATTATGTTGAATAGGAGTGGTGAGAGAGGGCATCCCTGTCTTGTGCCAGTTTTCAAAGGGAATTTTTCCAGTTTTTGCCCATTCAGTATGATATTGGCTGTGGGTTTGTCATAAATAGCTCTTATTATTTTGAGGTACGTACCATCAATACCGAATTTATTGAACGTTTTTTGCATGAAGGGCTGTTGAATTTTGTCAAAGGCCTTTTCTGCATCTATTGAGATAATCATGTGGTTCTTGTCTTTGGTTCTGTTTATATGCTGGATTACGTTGATTGATTTGCGAATGTTGAACCAGCCTTGCATCCCAGGGATGAAGCCCACTTGATCATGGTGGATAAGGTTTTTGATGTGCTGATGAATCCAGTTTGCCAGTATTTTATTGAGGATTTTTGCATCGATATTCATCAGGGATATTGGCCTAAAATTCTCTTTTTTTGTTGTGTCTCTGCCAGGCTATGGTATCAGGATGATGTTGGCCTCATAAAATGAGTTAGGGAGGATTCCCTCTTTTTCTATTGATTGGAATAGTTTCAGAAGGAATGGTACCAGCTCCTCCTTGTACCTCTGGTAGAATTCAGCTATGAATCCATCTGGTCCCGGACTTTTTTTGGTTGGTAGGCTATTAATTATTGCCTCAATTTCAGAGCCTGTTATTGGTCTATTCAGGGATTCAACTTCTTCCTGGTTTAGTCTTGGAGGAGTGTAAGTGTACAGGAAATTATCCATTTCTTCTAGGTTTTCTAGTTTATTTGCATAGAGATGTTTATAGTATTCTCTGATGGTAGTTTGTATTTCTGTGGGGTCGGTGGTAATATCCCCTTTATCATTTTTTATTGCGTCTATTTGATTCTTCTCTCTTTTCTTCTTTATTAGTCTTGCTAGCGGTCTGTCAATTTTGTTGATCTTTTCAAAAAACCAACTCCTGGATTCATTGATTTTTTGGAGGGTTTTTTGTGTCTCTATCTCCTTCAGTTCTGCTCTGATCTTAGTTATTTCTTGC
>NW_022317379.1:0-1374 GCF_002776525.5 Piliocolobus tephrosceles
GCAAGAAATAACTAAGATCAGAGCAGAACTGAAGGAGATAGAGACACAAAAAACCCTCCAAAAAATCAATGAATCCAGGAGTTGGTTTTTTGAAAAGATCAACAAAATTGACAGACCGCTAGCAAGACTAATAAAGAAGAAAAGAGAGAAGAATCAAATAGACGCAATAAAAAATGATAAAGGGGATATTACCACCGACCCCACAGAAATACAAACTACCATCAGAGAATACTATAAACATCTCTATGCAAATAAACTAGAAAACCTAGAAGAAATGGATAATTTCCTGTACACTTACACTCCTCCAAGACTAAACCAGGAAGAAGTTGAATCCCTGAATAGACCAATAACAGGCTCTGAAATTGAGGCAATAATTAATAGCCTACCAACCAAAAAAAGTCCGGGACCAGATGGATTCATAGCTGAATTCTACCAGAGGTACAAGGAGGAGCTGGTACCATTCCTTCTGAAACTATTCCAATCAATAGAAAAAGAGGGAATCCTCCCTAACTCATTTTATGAGGCCAACATCATCCTGATACCATAGCCTGGCAGAGACACAACAAAAAAAGAGAATTTTAGGCCAATATCCCTGATGAATATCGATGCAAAAATCCTCAATAAAATACTGGCAAACTGGATTCATCAGCACATCAAAAACCTTATCCACCATGATCAAGTGGGCTTCATCCCTGGGATGCAAGGCTGGTTCAACATTCGCAAATCAATCAACGTAATCCAGCATATAAACAGAACCAAAGACAAGAACCACATGATTATCTCAATAGATGCAGAAAAGGCCTTTGACAAAATTCAACAGCCCTTCATGCAAAAAACGTTCAATAAATTCGGTATTGATGGTACGTACCTCAAAATAATAAGAGCTATTTATGACAAACCCACAGCCAATATCATACTGAATGGGCAAAAACTGGAAAAATTCCCTTTGAAAACTGGCACAAGACAGGGATGCCCTCTCTCACCACTCCTATTCAACATAATGTTGGAAGTTCTGGCTAGGGCAATCAGGCAAGAGAAAGAAATCAAGGGTATTCAGTTAGGAAAAGAAGAAGTCAAATTGTCCCTGTTTGCAGATGACATGATTGTATATTTAGAAAACCCCATTGTCTCAGCCCAAAATCTCCTTAAGCTGATAAGCAACTTCAGCAAAGTCTCAGGATACAAAATTAATGTGCAAAAATCACAAGCATTCTTATACACCAGTACCAGACAAGCAGAGAGCCAAATCAGGAATGAACTTCCATTCACAATTGCTTCAAAGAGGATAAAATACCTAGGAATCCAACTTACAAGGGATGTAAAGGAACTCTTCAAGGAGAACTACAAACCACTGCTCAGTGAAATCAAAGAGGA
>NW_022317380.1:0-1369 GCF_002776525.5 Piliocolobus tephrosceles
CCCTCCCTTCCTGCCCAGACTCCTCCTCCTCCCCCCATCCAGACTCTCCTCCTTCCTCCTCCTTATCTACTAATAATCCACTCGGTCCCGTGCCTCCTTCGGGGCCCCCAACTGGCTGTCTTGAGTCCCCTATCTCTGCCCACACCCTCCTACAGTGTTAGCGCCTTTGCGAGAGGTGGCTGGGGCGGAGGGGGTAGTCAGAGTACATGTCCCTTTTTCATTGGCCGATCTTTCCACCATTTTGGCATCTTATTTCATTTCTCAATCAGCTCCTGACATTCGTAAAAAACTTCAAAAGGTAGAGGATGGTCCTCAGACACCAATACAGGACCTAGTTAAATTAGCCCTTAAGGTCTATAGCTCCAGAGAGGAGATGGCAGGCTTGCCTTGAACAGAAGGTTCAGCTCCTAGCAGCGGCTTTACAGCCCAGTCGTAACCCCAGACCAGAGAGCACACACCCCACAGACTCCATAGAGCCTGCTATAAGTGCGGCAAGGCAGGACACTATGCCAACAGGTGTCCGGGTCCCCGAATCCCAACGCAGCCTTGCTATAAGTGCAAGGCATCGGGACATTAGGCCAGTGAATGTCCTAACCCTCGTCCACCAGCAACCCCCTGCCCTGCTTGCCAGCAGGGAGGAAACTGGAAGTCTGATTGCCCCACCCTGAGAACAGGTGCCGCGCCTCTACGTGACCCCCTTTCCCAGGATCCTGGGAGCTCCTTCCAGCTCCTACATCTGGACGATGACAACTGAAGGTGCTGAGACTCGGGGACCCCCATCACCCTCGCCGAGCCGCGGGTAACTCTCCTGGTAGCGGGTAAGACAATTACTTTTTTAATCAACAGCGAGGCTACCTATTCTGTTTTGCCGTCCTTCTCTGGACCTAGCCTTCCATCCAATATCTCTGTAGTAGGAGTAAGTGGAAAGCCATCCACTCCACGAAAAACTCCAATCCTTAATTGCTGCCTGGCCAACAAGTACTTTGCGCACTCATTCCTCATTCCCAGCTAAAAAGGGCCCCTACGGAAAGCAATCAGTGGAAATCAGTTTGGCTTTCCCCCACTCGCCTCAAACTTACTAAATTTTCTTAACTATCTCATACTCCCCAACCTTGCCAGGACTATCCTTCTGGGTTTTGCCCATATTCCAACAAATGCTTCCATTCCTCATTCCTATACTAACACTGTGCCTTATTTTATTTTTCATCCGTGCGTCCAAATACCAACCATGGGCCCCGACCTTAACAACGCCCCTTAACAGCAGGAAGTAGCCAGACAGACCACGGCGCCCCTTTATCACTATTATCAATAAAAGGTTGGACTGTTTGGATGAACCGAGGCAAGATGGTGCACTTCCGGGTTCTTCATC
>NW_022317381.1:0-1369 GCF_002776525.5 Piliocolobus tephrosceles
GATGAAGAACCCGGAAGTGCACCATCTTGCCTCGGTTCATCCAAACAGTCCAACCTTTTATTGATAATAGTGATAAAGGGGCGCCGTGGTCTGTCTGGCTACTTCCTGCTGTTAAGGGGCGTTGTTAAGGTCGGGGCCCATGGTTGGTATTTGGACGCACGGATGAAAAATAAAATAAGGCACAGTGTTAGTATAGGAATGAGGAATGGAAGCATTTGTTGGAATATGGGCAAAACCCAGAAGGATAGTCCTGGCAAGGTTGGGGAGTATGAGATAGTTAAGAAAATTTAGTAAGTTTGAGGCGAGTGGGGGAAAGCCAAACTGATTTCCACTGATTGCTTTCCGTAGGGGCCCTTTTTAGCTGGGAATGAGGAATGAGTGCGCAAAGTACTTGTTGGCCAGGCAGCAATTAAGGATTGGAGTTTTTCGTGGAGTGGATGGCTTTCCACTTACTCCTACTACAGAGATATTGGATGGAAGGCTAGGTCCAGAGAAGGACGGCAAAACAGAATAGGTAGCCTCGCTGTTGATTAAAAAAGTAATTGTCTTACCCGCTACCAGGAGAGTTACCCGCGGCTCGGCGAGGGTGATGGGGGTCCCCGAGTCTCAGCACCTTCAGTTGTCATCGTCCAGATGTAGGAGCTGGAAGGAGCTCCCAGGATCCTGGGAAAGGGGGTCACGTAGAGGCGCGGCACCTGTTCTCAGGGTGGGGCAATCAGACTTCCAGTTTCCTCCCTGCTGGCAAGCAGGGCAGGGGGTTGCTGGTGGACGAGGGTTAGGACATTCACTGGCCTAATGTCCCGATGCCTTGCACTTATAGCAAGGCTGCGTTGGGATTCGGGGACCCGGACACCTGTTGGCATAGTGTCCTGCCTTGCCGCACTTATAGCAGGCTCTATGGAGTCTGTGGGGTGTGTGCTCTCTGGTCTGGGGTTACGACTGGGCTGTAAAGCCGCTGCTAGGAGCTGAACCTTCTGTTCAAGGCAAGCCTGCCATCTCCTCTCTGGAGCTATAGACCTTAAGGGCTAATTTAACTAGGTCCTGTATTGGTGTCTGAGGACCATCCTCTACCTTTTGAAGTTTTTTACGAATGTCAGGAGCTGATTGAGAAATGAAATAAGATGCCAAAATGGTGGAAAGATCGGCCAATGAAAAAGGGACATGTACTCTGACTACCCCCTCCGCCCCAGCCACCTCTCGCAAAGGCGCTAACACTGTAGGAGGGTGTGGGCAGAGATAGGGGACTCAAGACAGCCAGTTGGGGGCCCCGAAGGAGGCACGGGACCGAGTGGATTATTAGTAGATAAGGAGGAGGAAGGAGGAGAGTCTGGATGGGGGGAGGAGGAGGAGTCTGGGCAGGAAGGGAGGG
>NW_022317382.1:0-7959 GCF_002776525.5 Piliocolobus tephrosceles
GTTTTTTTCTTGTATATTTGTTTGAGTTCTTTGTAGATTCTGGAAATTAGCCCTTTGTCAGATGAGTAGATTGCAAAAATTTTCTCCCATTCTGTTGGTTGCCTGTTCACTCTGATGGTAGTTTCTTTTGCTGTGCAGAAACTCTTTAGTTTAATTAGATCCCAATTGTCAATTTTGGCTTTTGCTGCCGTTGCTTTTGGTGTTTTAGACATGAAGTCCTTGCCCATGCCTATGTCCTGAATGGTACTACCTAGATTTTCTTCTAGGGTTTTGATGGTATTAGGTCTAACATTTAAGTCTCTAATCCATCTTGAATTAATCTTCGTATAAGGAGTAAGGAAAGGATCCAGTTTCAGCTTTCTACTTATGGCTAGCCAATTTTCCCAGCACCATTTATTAAATAGGGAATCCTTTCCCCATTTCTTGTTTTTCTCAGGTTTGTCAAAGATCAGATGGTTGTAGATGTGTGGCATTACTTCTGAAGGCTCCGTTCTGTTCCATTGGTCTATATCTCTGTTTTGGTACCAGTACCATGCTGTTTTGGTTACTGTAGCCTTGTAGTAAAGTTTGAAGTCAGGTAGCGTGACGCCTCCGGCTTTGTCCTTTTGACTTAGGATTGTCTTGGCAATACGGGCTCTTTTTTGGTTCCATATGAACTTTAAAGCAGTTTTTTCCAATTCTGTGAAGAAAGTCATTGGTAGCTTGATGGGGATGGCATTGAATCTATAAATAACCTTGGGCAGTATAGCCATTTTCACAATATTGATTCTGCCTATCCATGAGCATGGTATGTTCTTCCATTTGTTTGTGTCCTCTTTGATTTCACTGAGCAGTGGTTTGTAGTTCTCCTTGAAGAGGTCCTTTACATCCCTTGTAAGTTGGATTCCTAGGTATTTTATTCTCTTTGAAGCAATTGTGAATGGAAGTTCATTCCTGATTTGGCTCTCTGCTTGTCTGTTACTGGTGTATAAGAATGCTTGTGATTTTTGCACATTAATTTTGTATCCTGAGACTTTGCTGAAGTTGCTTATCAGCTTAAGAAGATTTTGGGCTGAGACGATGGGGTTTTCTAAATACACAATCATGTCATCTGCAAACAGGGACAATTTGACTTCTTCTTTTCCTAACTGAATACCCTTGATTTCTTTCTCTTGCCTGATTGCCCTAGCCAGAACTTCCAACACTATGTTGAATAGGAGTGGTGAGAGAGGGCACCCCTGTCTTGTGCCAGTTTTCAAAGGGAACTTTTCCAGTTTTTGCCCATTCAGTATGATATTAGCTGTGGGTTTGTCATAAATAGCTCTTATTATTTTGAGGTACGTTCCATCAATACCGAATTTCTTGAGCGTTTTTAGCATGAAGGGCTGTTGAATTTTGTCAAAAGCCTTTTCTGCATCTATTGAGATAATCATGTGGTTCTTGTCTTTGGTTCTGTTGATATGTTGGATTACGTTGATTGATTTGCGAATGTTGAACCATCCTTGCATCCCAGGGATGAAGCCCACTTGATCATGGTGGATAAGCTTTTTGATGTGCTGCTGAATCCGGTTTGCCAGGATTTTATTGAGGATTTTTGCATCGATGTTCATCAGGGAGATTGGTCTAAAATTCTCTTTTTTTGTTGTGTCTCTGCCAGGCTTTGGTATCAGGATGATGTTGGCCTCATAAAATGAGTTAGGGAGGATTCCCTCTTTTTCTATTGATTGGAATAGTTTCAGAAGGAATGGTACCAGCTCCTCCTTGTACCTCTGGTAGAATTCAGCTGTGAATCCATCTGGTCCTGGGCTTTTTTTGGTGGGTAGGCTATTAATTGTTGCCTCAATTTCAGAGGCTGCTATTGGTCGATTCAGGGATTCAACTTCCTCCTGGTTTAGTCTTGGAAGAGTGTACGTGTCCAGGAAATTATCCATTTCTTCTAGATTTTCTAGTTGATTTGCGTAGAGGTGTTTATAGTATTCTCTGATGGTAGTTTGTATTTCTGTGGGGTCGGTGGTGATATCCCCTTTATCATTTTTTATTGCGTCTATTTGATTCCTCTCTCTTTTCTTCTTTATTAATCTTGCTAGCGGTCTGTCAATTTTGTTGATCTTTTCAAAAAACCAACTCCTGGATTCATTGATTTTTTGGAGGGTTTTTTGTGTCTCTATCTCCTTCAGTTCTGCTCTGATCTTAGTTATTTCTTGCTTTCTGCTAGCTTTTGAATGTGTTTGCTCTTGCCTCTCTAGTTCTTTTAATTGTGATGTTAGAGTGTCAATTTTAGATCTTTCCTGCTTTCTCTTGTGGGCACTTAGTGCTATAAATTTCCCTCTACACACTGCTTTAAATGTGTCCCAGAGATTCTGGTATGTTGTATCTTTGTTCTCATTGGATTCAAAGAACATCTTTATTTCTGCTTTCATTTCGTCATGTACCCAGTAGTCATTCAGGAGCAGGTTGTTCAGTTTCCATGTAGTTGAGCGGTTTTGATTGAGTTTCTTAGTCCTGAGTTCTAGTTTGATTGCACTGTGGTCAGAGAGACAGTTTGTTATAATTTCTGTTCTTTTACATTTGCTGAGGAGTGCTTTACTTCCAATTATGTGGTCAATTTTGGAATAAGTGTGATGTGGTGCTGAGAAGAATGTATATTCTGTTGACTTGGGGTGGAGAGTTCTATAGATGTCTATTAGGTCCGCTTGGTGGAGAGATGAGTTCAATTCCTGGATATCCTTGTTAACTTTCTGTCTCGTTGATCTGTCTAATGTTGACAGTGGAGTGTTGAAGTCTCCCATTATTATTGTATGGGAGTCTAAGTCTCTTTGTAAGTCTCTAAGGACTTGCTTTATGAATCTGGGTGCTCCTGTATTGGGTGCATATATATTTAGGATAGTTAGCTCTTCCTGTTGGATTGATCCCTTTACCATTATGTAATGGCCTTCTTTGTCTCTTTTGATCTTTGATGGTTTAAAGTCTGTTTTATCAGAGACTAGGATTGCAACCCCTGCTTTTTTTTGTTCTCCATTTGCTTGGTAGATCCTCCTCCATCCTTTTATTTTGAGCCTATGTATGTCTCTGCATGTGAGATGGGTCTCCTGAAGACAGCAGACTGATGGGTCTTGACTCTTTATCCAGTTTGCCAGTCTGTGTCTTTTAATTGGAGCATTTAGTCCATTTACATTTAAGGTTAATATTGTTATGTGTGATCTTGATCCTGCCATTATGATATTAACTGGTTATTTTGCTCATTAGTTGATGCAGTTTCTTCCTAGGCTCGATGGTCTTTACATTTTGGCATGTTTTTGCAATGGCTGGTACCGGTTGTTCCTTTCCATGTTTAGGGCTTCCTTCAGGGTCTCTTGTAAGGCAGGCCTGGTGGTGACAAAATCTCTAAGCATTTGCTTATCTGTAAAGAATTTTATTTCTCCTTCACTGATGAAACTCAGTTTGGCTGGATATGAAATTCTGGGTTTAAAATTCTTTTCTTTAAGAACATTGAATATTGGCCCCCACTCTCTTCTGGCTTGTAGAGTTTCTGCCGAGAGATCTGCTGTCAGTCTGATGGGCTTCCCTTTGTGGGTAACCCGACCTTTCTCTCTGGCTGCCCTTAAGATTTTTTCCTTCATTTCAACTTTGGTGAATCTGGCAATTATGTGTCTTGGAGTTGCTCTTCTGGAGGAGTATCTTTGTGGCGTTCTCTGTATTTCCTGAATTTGAATGTTGGCCTGCCCTGCTAGGTTGGGGAAGTTCTCCTGGATGATATCCTGTAGAGTGTTTTCCAATTTGGTTCCATTTTCCCCCTCACTTTCAGGCACCCCAATCAGACGTAGATTTGGTCTTTTTACATAATCCCATACTTCTTGCAGGCTTTGTTCATTTCTTTTTCTTCTTTTTTCTTTTGGTTTCTCTTCTCGCTTCATTTCATTCATTTGATCCTCAATCGCTGATACTCTTTCTTCCAGTTGATCGAGTCGGTTACTGAAGCTTGTGCATTTGTCACGTATTTCTCGTGTCATGGTTTTCATCTCTGTCATTTCGTTTATGACCTTCTCTGCATTAATTAGTCTAGCTGTCAATTCTTCCACTTTTTTTTCAAGATTTTTAGTTTCTTTGCGCTGGGTACGTAATTCCTCCTTTAGCTCTGAGAGGTTTGATGGACTGAAGCCTTCTTCTCTCATCTCATCAAAATCATTCTCTGACCAGCTTTGATCCGTTGCTGGCGATGGGCTGTGCTCCTTTGCAGGAGGAGATGCGCTCTTATTTTTTGAATTTCCAGCTTTTCTGCCCTGCTTTTTCCCCATCTTTGTGGTTTTATCTGTCACTGGTCTTTGATGATGGTGACGTACTGCTGGGGTTTTGATATAGGTGTCCTTCCTGTTTGATTGTTTTCCTTCTGACAGTCAGGACCCTCAGCTATAGGTCTGTTGGAGATTCCAGACTCTGTTTGCCTGGGTATCAGCAGCAGAGGTTGCAGAAGATAGAATATTGCTGAACAGCGAGTGCACCTGTCTGATTCTTGCTTTGGAAGCTTCCTCTCAGGGGTGTACTCCACCCTGTGAGGTGTGGGGTGTCAGACTGCCCCTAGTGGGGGATGTCTCCCAGTTAGGCTACTCAGGAGTCAGTGACCCACTTCAGCAGGCAGACTGCCCCCTCTCAGATCTCAACCTCCGTGTTGGGAGATCCACTACTCTCTTCAAAGCTGTCAGACAGAGTCGTTCGCGTTTCACAGGCGTCTGCTCCTTTAGCTGAGCCCTGTCCCAAGAGGCGCAGTCTACAGAGACAGGCAGGTTTCCTTGAGCTGCTGTGAGCTCCACCCAGTTCGAGCTTCCCAGAGGCTTTATTTACCTACTTAAGCTTCAGCGATGGCGGGCGCCCCTCCCCCAGCCTCGCTGCTGCCTTGCGGTTAGATTGCCGCAGACTGCTGTGTTAGCAAGGAGAGAGGCTCCGTGGGCGTGGGACCCTCCCGGCCAGGTGTGGGATATAATCTCCGGCGTGCCGGTGTTACAGCGCAGTATTGGGGTGGGAGTTACCCGATTTTCCAGGTATTGTGTGTCTCAGTTCCCCTGGCTAGGAAAAGGGACTCCCTTCCCCCTTGCGCTTCCCAGGTGAGGCGATGCCTCGCCCTGCTTCAGCTCTCGCTGGTCGGGCTGCAGCAGCTGACCAGCACCGATTGTCCGGCACTCCCGAGTGAGATGACCCCAGTACCTCAGCTGAAAACGCAGAAATCACCGGTCTTCTGCCTCGCTCGCGCTGGGAGATGGAGACTGAAGCTGCTCCTATTCGGCCATCTTGCTCCGCCCCCTATAAATTTTGTTTCTGCTTCAAACTTTCAATATTACATGAAGATATTGTCTCCACAATTGAAACCTTGGGTTTCGTTTGGACGAACCGAGGCAGGATGGCGCACTTCCGGGTTCTTCTTCACCAACTCTTCCCCGGCGCACGAAAATGCAGCCCGCGACCCGGGAAGGTGCAGACCAACACCATTAATACATTTTTGGGCTGGAATTCAAACCCAAGTCCAACTGTCTATGGAGTCCCAAGTTTTAACCACTAAGATAATAAAAATATAAACATTTACAAACATAGTTTTAAAGTAGGAGATGAGATGTGCAAATCTAAAGATTGGGTCATGGACTAATTAGGAATTATAATTGTGTGGAAGTAGCTACTGGCTGGAAAGAACTCTAAGGATTCATTTTGTCCACACCCTGAACCAATTCTCCGCTACTGGGCCATGAATTCTTTAATGACTACTTAGAATTTTTAAATATTTGTAACATTCAAGGATTTTTATAGTATTCAAATATCTTTTGTTTTCCATTCTGTTTTTCGTAATGAAAATCAAAAACTCTGACCATAATTTTCATTTAACTAAGTTAAGGTGTATTATTTGAGGTTCCTCAGACAACAGTAATAGATAATAGACAGGAATTAATGACCACATTCTTGCATTAGTAGCAAGTAGCACTTTTAACTCTTTGGTTGGTTTCTAGGATGCTGGTTTTATATGTGAAACTTGGATGAATGAGCAATAAAAAGAGAATACTTGAAATGTGTATTTCCTGGCTTCTGTGTTGTCAACATTTGGAATGGTGGCTTATTTCCCACAACCCAATTTTAATAAATGTTTTATTCTGTGCATCATTTTGTAAACATAGTAGAGGCCCACCATATGGCAATTTGATTGGCATGGTAGAATCTAGTGCTTGTGTCCTGAGGCTTCTGAGCTAGTGTGGAGGGAGGAGTCCTTTGCAACATGTCTCTGATCGAATTATGCTTTCTCTTCAATTTGTTTACAACTCAACAGCACCTTGGAAGCCGCTAGGTAATTTAGATGGCAGGCGTAATTTCGTATTTCTTAGGTTTATATTCAGGGCCAACTAAAATAAGAAGGCCTTTATTTCCTCTAATTCATTGTAAAATAAGGAGGTCTTGACTGGGTGAGGTGGCTCCTGCCTGTAATCCCAGAACTTTGGGAAGCCAAGTTGCGTGGATCACAAGGTCAGGAGTTTGAGATCAGCCTGGCCAAGACGTTGAAACCCCATCTCTACCAAAAATATAAAAATTAGACAGGTGTGGTGGGGGGAGGCTGTAATCCCAGCTACTTGGGAGGCTGAGGCAGAGAATTGCTTGAACCCGCGAGGCGGAGGTTGCAGTGAGCTGAGATCGTGCCATTTTACTCCAGCCTGGGCAACAAGAGTGACTCCATCTCAAAAAAAAAAAAAAAAAAAAAAAAAAGAAACAAGAAAGAAAGAAAGAAAGGAGGTGTCTTTGGATTCAAATCTTCATTTTCAGGATCCTCTGCAAAGGAGATTCCACTGGGGAGGTAGGTACAGCAGCAGTTCCTGACTTTGATATTAGGGTTGTAGAAACATGAAGAAAATATCTCCCTACCCTAAGGCACTTACTCAAGTCACCTTATTCCTCCAATTCTGATATTTCCTCCACAGCAATTTCCTCAGTATTTATCATCTTGTAATATATGGATTTTTCCAAGCTGACGATTTGGAAATGAGGTGTGATGTAAATAAATGTATGATTGTATTAATTATATCTTAAAGAAACATGATTTGTTCTTATCTACTTTTCCATTTCTATCATCTGAGGACCATCCTGAGATCCACTAAGATAGAGTTGTGTTTGGCTGGGATGGGTAATTGTAGAGAAAGGAAGAATAAACATCAGGAAAGATGAGAGAAGTCAACAATGCCTGGAATTAAGTCAAGGAAAGGAAAAGGAAGGAGAAGTGGGGAAGGGGCAATGAGGAGGATGGGATTTAGAGAAAACCCCTTTTGTTTCTACAGGCTCCTCTGACATCTCTCCATTCCACATACATGCCCACAGTTTCTTTTGTTGTTGTTGTTGTTGGTATTGTGTGTGTGTGTGTGTGCATGTGTGTAGACTGGAAGGCATGGGTTAATGAAAACATATTGACTTAGCTCTGTGACTAACAAGAAAAGTGGTCACTGGTTAAATAAGTTAATGACTTTGGGCTCTGTGTTCTCATTTGAAAAATAAGGAAATTGTTCCTTCTAACTCTGAACTTTTGACTCTGATGAAATTTCTTACTGTGTTCTCTCAAGTTCAACCGGAAAATGAAATGAATCTGAAATTCCTTCAAGTTGTTAAAAATTTGTATATATGTATATAACATATGTATTAAGTATACAAAACTTTAAATATACAACTTTATGAACTTTTATGTATGTATATTTGTATGTGTGTGTATCTGTGTCACATGTGTGTATATGTACAAATACACACACACAAACACACATATACACATGCACACACCCATGAAATGGCACCTCAATCAAGATACAGAACATTTACAACACCACAGCCTTGCTTCTTCTCAGCCTGTTCTTTTTTTTTTTTTTTTTTTTTTTTTTTTTATTATACTTTAAGTTCTAGGGTACATGTGCATAACGTGCAGGTTACATATGTATACATGTGCCATGTTGGTGTGCTGCACCCATCAAC
>NW_022317383.1:0-7959 GCF_002776525.5 Piliocolobus tephrosceles
GTTGATGGGTGCAGCACACCAACATGGCACATGTATACATATGTAACCTGCACGTTATGCACATGTACCCTAGAACTTAAAGTATAATAAAAAAAAAAAAAAAAAAAAAAAAAAAAAGAACAGGCTGAGAAGAAGCAAGGCTGTGGTGTTGTAAATGTTCTGTATCTTGATTGAGGTGCCATTTCATGGGTGTGTGCATGTGTATATGTGTGTTTGTGTGTGTGTATTTGTACATATACACACATGTGACACAGATACACACACATACAAATATACATACATAAAAGTTCATAAAGTTGTATATTTAAAGTTTTGTATACTTAATACATATGTTATATACATATATACAAATTTTTAACAACTTGAAGGAATTTCAGATTCATTTCATTTTCCGGTTGAACTTGAGAGAACACAGTAAGAAATTTCATCAGAGTCAAAAGTTCAGAGTTAGAAGGAACAATTTCCTTATTTTTCAAATGAGAACACAGAGCCCAAAGTCATTAACTTATTTAACCAGTGACCACTTTTCTTGTTAGTCACAGAGCTAAGTCAATATGTTTTCATTAACCCATGCCTTCCAGTCTACACACATGCACACACACACACACACAATACCAACAACAACAACAACAAAAGAAACTGTGGGCATGTATGTGGAATGGAGAGATGTCAGAGGAGCCTGTAGAAACAAAAGGGGTTTTCTCTAAATCCCATCCTCCTCATTGCCCCTTCCCCACTTCTCCTTCCTTTTCCTTTCCTTGACTTAATTCCAGGCATTGTTGACTTCTCTCATCTTTCCTGATGTTTATTCTTCCTTTCTCTACAATTACCCATCCCAGCCAAACACAACTCTATCTTAGTGGATCTCAGGATGGTCCTCAGATGATAGAAATGGAAAAGTAGATAAGAACAAATCATGTTTCTTTAAGATATAATTAATACAATCATACATTTATTTACATCACACCTCATTTCCAAATCGTCAGCTTGGAAAAATCCATATATTACAAGATGATAAATACTGAGGAAATTGCTGTGGAGGAAATATCAGAATTGGAGGAATAAGGTGACTTGAGTAAGTGCCTTAGGGTAGGGAGATATTTTCTTCATGTTTCTACAACCCTAATATCAAAGTCAGGAACTGCTGCTGTACCTACCTCCCCAGTGGAATCTCCTTTGCAGAGGATCCTGAAAATGAAGATTTGAATCCAAAGACACCTCCTTTCTTTCTTTCTTTCTTGTTTCTTTTTTTTTTTTTTTTTTTTTTTTTTGAGATGGAGTCACTCTTGTTGCCCAGGCTGGAGTAAAATGGCACGATCTCAGCTCACTGCAACCTCCGCCTCGCGGGTTCAAGCAATTCTCTGCCTCAGCCTCCCAAGTAGCTGGGATTACAGCCTCCCCCCACCACACCTGTCTAATTTTTATATTTTTGGTAGAGATGGGGTTTCAACGTCTTGGCCAGGCTGATCTCAAACTCCTGACCTTGTGATCCACGCAACTTGGCTTCCCAAAGTTCTGGGATTACAGGCAGGAGCCACCTCACCCAGTCAAGACCTCCTTATTTTACAATGAATTAGAGGAAATAAAGGCCTTCTTATTTTAGTTGGCCCTGAATATAAACCTAAGAAATACGAAATTACGCCTGCCATCTAAATTACCTAGCGGCTTCCAAGGTGCTGTTGAGTTGTAAACAAATTGAAGAGAAAGCATAATTCGATCAGAGACATGTTGCAAAGGACTCCTCCCTCCACACTAGCTCAGAAGCCTCAGGACACAAGCACTAGATTCTACCATGCCAATCAAATTGCCATATGGTGGGCCTCTACTATGTTTACAAAATGATGCACAGAATAAAACATTTATTAAAATTGGGTTGTGGGAAATAAGCCACCATTCCAAATGTTGACAACACAGAAGCCAGGAAATACACATTTCAAGTATTCTCTTTTTATTGCTCATTCATCCAAGTTTCACATATAAAACCAGCATCCTAGAAACCAACCAAAGAGTTAAAAGTGCTACTTGCTACTAATGCAAGAATGTGGTCATTAATTCCTGTCTATTATCTATTACTGTTGTCTGAGGAACCTCAAATAATACACCTTAACTTAGTTAAATGAAAATTATGGTCAGAGTTTTTGATTTTCATTACGAAAAACAGAATGGAAAACAAAAGATATTTGAATACTATAAAAATCCTTGAATGTTACAAATATTTAAAAATTCTAAGTAGTCATTAAAGAATTCATGGCCCAGTAGCGGAGAATTGGTTCAGGGTGTGGACAAAATGAATCCTTAGAGTTCTTTCCAGCCAGTAGCTACTTCCACACAATTATAATTCCTAATTAGTCCATGACCCAATCTTTAGATTTGCACATCTCATCTCCTACTTTAAAACTATGTTTGTAAATGTTTATATTTTTATTATCTTAGTGGTTAAAACTTGGGACTCCATAGACAGTTGGACTTGGGTTTGAATTCCAGCCCAAAAATGTATTAATGGTGTTGGTCTGCACCTTCCCGGGTCGCGGGCTGCATTTTCGTGCGCCGGGGAAGAGTTGGTGAAGAAGAACCCGGAAGTGCGCCATCCTGCCTCGGTTCGTCCAAACGAAACCCAAGGTTTCAATTGTGGAGACAATATCTTCATGTAATATTGAAAGTTTGAAGCAGAAACAAAATTTATAGGGGGCGGAGCAAGATGGCCGAATAGGAGCAGCTTCAGTCTCCATCTCCCAGCGCGAGCGAGGCAGAAGACCGGTGATTTCTGCGTTTTCAGCTGAGGTACTGGGGTCATCTCACTCGGGAGTGCCGGACAATCGGTGCTGGTCAGCTGCTGCAGCCCGACCAGCGAGAGCTGAAGCAGGGCGAGGCATCGCCTCACCTGGGAAGCGCAAGGGGGAAGGGAGTCCCTTTTCCTAGCCAGGGGAACTGAGACACACAATACCTGGAAAATCGGGTAACTCCCACCCCAATACTGCGCTGTAACACCGGCACGCCGGAGATTATATCCCACACCTGGCCGGGAGGGTCCCACGCCCACGGAGCCTCTCTCCTTGCTAACACAGCAGTCTGCGGCAATCTAACCGCAAGGCAGCAGCGAGGCTGGGGGAGGGGCGCCCGCCATCGCTGAAGCTTAAGTAGGTAAATAAAGCCTCTGGGAAGCTCGAACTGGGTGGAGCTCACAGCAGCTCAAGGAAACCTGCCTGTCTCTGTAGACTGCGCCTCTTGGGACAGGGCTCAGCTAAAGGAGCAGACGCCTGTGAAACGCGAACGACTCTGTCTGACAGCTTTGAAGAGAGTAGTGGATCTCCCAACACGGAGGTTGAGATCTGAGAGGGGGCAGTCTGCCTGCTGAAGTGGGTCACTGACTCCTGAGTAGCCTAACTGGGAGACATCCCCCACTAGGGGCAGTCTAACACCCCACACCTCACAGGGTGGAGTACACCCCTGAGAGGAAGCTTCCAAAGCAAGAATCAGACAGGTGCACTCGCTGTTCAGCAATATTCTATCTTCTGCAACCTCTGCTGCTGATACCCAGGCAAACAGAGTCTGGAATCTCCAACAGACCTATAGCTGAGGGTCCTGACTGTCAGAAGGAAAACAATCAAACAGGAAGGACACCTATATCAAAACCCCAGCAGTACGTCACCATCATCAAAGACCAGTGACAGATAAAACCACAAAGATGGGGAAAAAGCAGGGCAGAAAAGCTGGAAATTCAAAAAATAAGAGCGCATCTCCTCCTGCAAAGGAGCACAGCCCATCGCCAGCAACGGATCAAAGCTGGTCAGAGAATGATTTTGATGAGATGAGAGAAGAAGGCTTCAGTCCATCAAACCTCTCAGAGCTAAAGGAGGAATTACGTACCCAGCGCAAAGAAACTAAAAATCTTGAAAAAAAAGTGGAAGAATTGACAGCTAGACTAATTAATGCAGAGAAGGTCATAAACGAAATGACAGAGATGAAAACCATGACACGAGAAATACGTGACAAATGCACAAGCTTCAGTAACCGACTCGATCAACTGGAAGAAAGAGTATCAGCGATGGAGGATCAAATGAATGAAATGAAGCGAGAAGAGAAACCAAAAGAAAAAAGAAGAAAAAGAAATGAACAAAGCCTGCAAGAAGTATGGGATTATGTCAAAAGACCAAATCTACGTCTGATTGGGGTGCCTGAAAGTGAGGGGGAAAATGGAACCAAATTGGAAAACACTCTACAGGATATCATCCAGGAGAACTTCCCCAACCTAGCAGGGCAGGCCAACATTCAAATTCAGGAAATACAGAGAACGCCACAAAGATACTCCTCCAGAAGAGCAACTCCAAGACACATAATTGCCAGATTCACCAAAGTTGAAATGAAGGAAAAAATCTTAAGGGCAGCCAGAGAGAAAGGTCGGGTTACCCACAAAGGGAAGCCCATCAGACTGACAGCAGATCTCTCGGCAGAAACTCTACAAGCCAGAAGAGAGTGGGGGCCAATATTCAATGTTCTTAAAGAAAAGAATTTTAAACCCAGAATTTCATATCCAGCCAAACTGAGTTTCATCAGTGAAGGAGAAATAAAATTCTTTACAGATAAGCAAATGCTTAGAGATTTTGTCACTACCAGGCCTGCCTTACAAGAGACCCTGAAGGAAGCCCTAAACATGGAAAGGAACAACCGGTACCAGCCATTGCAAAAACATGCCAAAATGTAAAGACCATCGAGCCTAGGAAGAAACTGCATCAACTAATGAGCAAAATAACCAGTTAATATCATAATGGCAGGATCAAGATCACACATAACAATATTAACCTTAAATGTAAATGGACTAAATGCTCCAATTAAAAGACACAGACTGGCAAACTGGATAAAGAGTCAAGACCCATCAGTCTGCTGTCTTCAGGAGACCCATCTCACATGCAGAGACATACATAGGCTCAAAATAAAAGGATGGAGGAGGATCTACCAAGCAAATGGAGAACAAAAAAAAGCAGGGGTTGCAATCCTAGTCTCTGATAAAACAGACTTTAAACCATCAAAGATCAAAAGAGACAAAGAAGGCCATTACATAATGGTAAAGGGATCAATCCAACAGGAAGAGCTAACTATCCTAAATATATATGCACCCAATACAGGAGCACCCAGATTCATAAAGCAAGTCCTTAGAGACTTACAAAGAGACTTAGACTCCCATACAATAATAATGGGAGACTTCAACACTCCACTGTCAACATTAGACAGATCAACGAGACAGAAAGTTAACAAGGATATCCAGGAATTGAACTCATCTCTCCACCAAGCGGACCTAATAGACATCTATAGAACTCTCCACCCCAAGTCAACAGAATATACATTCTTCTCAGCACCACATCACACTTATTCCAAAATTGACCACATAATTGGAAGTAAAGCACTCCTCAGCAAATGTAAAAGAACAGAAATTATAACAAACTGTCTCTCTGACCACAGTGCAATCAAACTAGAACTCAGGACTAAGAAACTCAATCAAAACCGCTCAACTACATGGAAACTGAACAACCTGCTCCTGAATGACTACTGGGTACATGACGAAATGAAAGCAGAAATAAAGATGTTCTTTGAATCCAATGAGAACAAAGATACAACATACCAGAATCTCTGGGACACATTTAAAGCAGTGTGTAGAGGGAAATTTATAGCACTAAGTGCCCACAAGAGAAAGCAGGAAAGATCTAAAATTGACACTCTAACATCACAATTAAAAGAACTAGAGAGGCAAGAGCAAACACATTCAAAAGCTAGCAGAAAGCAAGAAATAACTAAGATCAGAGCAGAACTGAAGGAGATAGAGACACAAAAAACCCTCCAAAAAATCAATGAATCCAGGAGTTGGTTTTTTGAAAAGATCAACAAAATTGACAGACCGCTAGCAAGATTAATAAAGAAGAAAAGAGAGAGGAATCAAATAGACGCAATAAAAAATGATAAAGGGGATATCACCACCGACCCCACAGAAATACAAACTACCATCAGAGAATACTATAAACACCTCTACGCAAATCAACTAGAAAATCTAGAAGAAATGGATAATTTCCTGGACACGTACACTCTTCCAAGACTAAACCAGGAGGAAGTTGAATCCCTGAATCGACCAATAGCAGCCTCTGAAATTGAGGCAACAATTAATAGCCTACCCACCAAAAAAAGCCCAGGACCAGATGGATTCACAGCTGAATTCTACCAGAGGTACAAGGAGGAGCTGGTACCATTCCTTCTGAAACTATTCCAATCAATAGAAAAAGAGGGAATCCTCCCTAACTCATTTTATGAGGCCAACATCATCCTGATACCAAAGCCTGGCAGAGACACAACAAAAAAAGAGAATTTTAGACCAATCTCCCTGATGAACATCGATGCAAAAATCCTCAATAAAATCCTGGCAAACCGGATTCAGCAGCACATCAAAAAGCTTATCCACCATGATCAAGTGGGCTTCATCCCTGGGATGCAAGGATGGTTCAACATTCGCAAATCAATCAACGTAATCCAACATATCAACAGAACCAAAGACAAGAACCACATGATTATCTCAATAGATGCAGAAAAGGCTTTTGACAAAATTCAACAGCCCTTCATGCTAAAAACGCTCAAGAAATTCGGTATTGATGGAACGTACCTCAAAATAATAAGAGCTATTTATGACAAACCCACAGCTAATATCATACTGAATGGGCAAAAACTGGAAAAGTTCCCTTTGAAAACTGGCACAAGACAGGGGTGCCCTCTCTCACCACTCCTATTCAACATAGTGTTGGAAGTTCTGGCTAGGGCAATCAGGCAAGAGAAAGAAATCAAGGGTATTCAGTTAGGAAAAGAAGAAGTCAAATTGTCCCTGTTTGCAGATGACATGATTGTGTATTTAGAAAACCCCATCGTCTCAGCCCAAAATCTTCTTAAGCTGATAAGCAACTTCAGCAAAGTCTCAGGATACAAAATTAATGTGCAAAAATCACAAGCATTCTTATACACCAGTAACAGACAAGCAGAGAGCCAAATCAGGAATGAACTTCCATTCACAATTGCTTCAAAGAGAATAAAATACCTAGGAATCCAACTTACAAGGGATGTAAAGGACCTCTTCAAGGAGAACTACAAACCACTGCTCAGTGAAATCAAAGAGGACACAAACAAATGGAAGAACATACCATGCTCATGGATAGGCAGAATCAATATTGTGAAAATGGCTATACTGCCCAAGGTTATTTATAGATTCAATGCCATCCCCATCAAGCTACCAATGACTTTCTTCACAGAATTGGAAAAAACTGCTTTAAAGTTCATATGGAACCAAAAAAGAGCCCGTATTGCCAAGACAATCCTAAGTCAAAAGGACAAAGCCGGAGGCGTCACGCTACCTGACTTCAAACTTTACTACAAGGCTACAGTAACCAAAACAGCATGGTACTGGTACCAAAACAGAGATATAGACCAATGGAACAGAACGGAGCCTTCAGAAGTAATGCCACACATCTACAACCATCTGATCTTTGACAAACCTGAGAAAAACAAGAAATGGGGAAAGGATTCCCTATTTAATAAATGGTGCTGGGAAAATTGGCTAGCCATAAGTAGAAAGCTGAAACTGGATCCTTTCCTTACTCCTTATACGAAGATTAATTCAAGATGGATTAGAGACTTAAATGTTAGACCTAATACCATCAAAACCCTAGAAGAAAATCTAGGTAGTACCATTCAGGACATAGGCATGGGCAAGGACTTCATGTCTAAAACACCAAAAGCAACGGCAGCAAAAGCCAAAATTGACAATTGGGATCTAATTAAACTAAAGAGTTTCTGCACAGCAAAAGAAACTACCATCAGAGTGAACAGGCAACCAACAGAATGGGAGAAAATTTTTGCAATCTACTCATCTGACAAAGGGCTAATTTCCAGAATCTACAAAGAACTCAAACAAATATACAAGAAAAAAAC
>NW_022317384.1:0-2057 GCF_002776525.5 Piliocolobus tephrosceles
GAGCAGTTTGATAACACTGTTTTTGTGGATTCTGCTATATGATATTTGGGAGGGCATTGATGCCTGGGGTGACAAAGGACATATTCTCAGATGAAAACCAAAAGGATGCTTTCTGAGAAACTGCTTTGTGATTTGTGAATTCATTTCATAGAGTTACACGAGTCTTTTCATGGAGCAGTTTGGTAGCACTGTTTTTGGGGAATCTGAGAAGGAATATTTTGGATCGCCTTGAAGCCTATGGTGACAAAGGAAATATAGTCAGATATTCACTAGAAAGAAACTTCCTGAGAAACTGCTTTGTGATGTGTGAATTCATCTCACAGAGTTACACTACTCTTTTTTTTTTTTTTTTTTTTTTTTTTTTTTAGCAGTTTGCTAACATTGTTTTCTTGGAATCTGCAATGGGATACTACAGTTCTTTGAGACATATGGTGACAAATGAAATATCCTCATATAAAAACTTGAAAGAAGCTTTCTGAGAACCACTTTCTGATGTGTTGATTCGTCTCACAGAGTTTCATAATTCTCTTCATGGAACAGTTTCTTAACAGTGTTTCTGGGAAATCTGAAAAGGCATATTTTGGATCACATTGAAGCCTATATTGACAAATTAAATATCCTCAGATAAAAACTAGAAAGAAGCTTTCTGGGAAAGTTATTTGTGATTTGTGAATTCATCTCACGGAGTAACACCTTTCTTTTAATGGAGCAGTGTGCTAACATATTTTTCATTGAATGTGCAATGGGATATTCCAAATCCCTTTTATGCATATAGTGGAAAATGAACTTTCCACAGATAAAAAGTAAAAGAAGCCTTCTGAAAAGCAGCTTTGTGATGTGTGAATTCATCTTACAGAGTTTCACCATTATTTTCATTGAGCAGTTTGATAACACTTTTTTTGTGGAATATGTAATAGGGTATTTGAGAGTGCATGGAAGCCTATGGTGATAGAGGAAATATCCTCAGATAAAAACCAAAAAGAAGCTTTCTGAGAAACTACTTTGTGATGTGTGAATTCATCTCACAGAGTTACACCGGACTTTTCATGGAGCAGTGTGCTAACTGTTTTTATGGAATCTGCCAATGGATTTTGGGAGTGCTCTAAGGCCTATGTTGATAAAGGAAAGGTCCTCAGATAAAAACTAGAAAGAAGCTTTCTGAGAAACCCCTTTGTGATGTGCTATTTCATCTCACGGAATTACACAATTCTTTTCATGGATCAGTATGGTAGCACTGTTTTTGGTAAACTTGTGAAGGGATATTTTGGATCATATTGAAGCCTATGGTGAAAAAGGAAATATCCTCAGAGAGGAAATAGAAAGAATGTTCCTGAGAAAGGCCCCTGTGATGTTTAAATTCATCTCAGAGTTACACTGTTATTTTCAATGAGCAGTTTTCTAACACAGATTACTTGGAATTTGCAATGGAATATTTGGGAGCGCATTGAAGCTTTTGGTGACAGGAAAATCCTCATATAAAAACTAGAAAGAAGCTTTCTCAGAAAGCGCTTTGTGATGTGATAATACATCTCACAGAATTACACAACACTATTCATGGAGCAGTGTGGCAGCACTGTTTTTGGGGAATCTGAGAACAGATATTTTGGATTGGACTGAAGCTTCTGGTGACAAAGGAAATATCCTCGGTTAAAAATTAGAAGAAAGCTTTCTGAGAAAGGTCTTTGTGATGTCCTAGTTCATCTCACAGAGTTACACCATTCTTTTCATGGAGCAGTGTGCCAAAACTGTTTTTGTGGAATATGAAATGGGACATTTGGGAGTGCCTTAAGGCCTATGGTGAAAAAGGAAATATCCTCAGATAAAAACTAGAAAGAAGCTTTCTGAGAAACTACTTTGTGATGTGTGAATTCATCTCACAGAATTACATCATTCCTTTCAATGAGCAGTTTGATAACACTGTTTTTGTGGATTCTGCTATATGATATTTGGGAGGGCATTGATGCCTGGGGTGACAAAGGACATATTCTCAGATGAAAACCAAAAGGATGCTTTCTGAGAAACTGCTTTGTGATTTGTGAATTCATTTCATAGAGTTA
>NW_022317385.1:0-2057 GCF_002776525.5 Piliocolobus tephrosceles
TAACTCTATGAAATGAATTCACAAATCACAAAGCAGTTTCTCAGAAAGCATCCTTTTGGTTTTCATCTGAGAATATGTCCTTTGTCACCCCAGGCATCAATGCCCTCCCAAATATCATATAGCAGAATCCACAAAAACAGTGTTATCAAACTGCTCATTGAAAGGAATGATGTAATTCTGTGAGATGAATTCACACATCACAAAGTAGTTTCTCAGAAAGCTTCTTTCTAGTTTTTATCTGAGGATATTTCCTTTTTCACCATAGGCCTTAAGGCACTCCCAAATGTCCCATTTCATATTCCACAAAAACAGTTTTGGCACACTGCTCCATGAAAAGAATGGTGTAACTCTGTGAGATGAACTAGGACATCACAAAGACCTTTCTCAGAAAGCTTTCTTCTAATTTTTAACCGAGGATATTTCCTTTGTCACCAGAAGCTTCAGTCCAATCCAAAATATCTGTTCTCAGATTCCCCAAAAACAGTGCTGCCACACTGCTCCATGAATAGTGTTGTGTAATTCTGTGAGATGTATTATCACATCACAAAGCGCTTTCTGAGAAAGCTTCTTTCTAGTTTTTATATGAGGATTTTCCTGTCACCAAAAGCTTCAATGCGCTCCCAAATATTCCATTGCAAATTCCAAGTAATCTGTGTTAGAAAACTGCTCATTGAAAATAACAGTGTAACTCTGAGATGAATTTAAACATCACAGGGGCCTTTCTCAGGAACATTCTTTCTATTTCCTCTCTGAGGATATTTCCTTTTTCACCATAGGCTTCAATATGATCCAAAATATCCCTTCACAAGTTTACCAAAAACAGTGCTACCATACTGATCCATGAAAAGAATTGTGTAATTCCGTGAGATGAAATAGCACATCACAAAGGGGTTTCTCAGAAAGCTTCTTTCTAGTTTTTATCTGAGGACCTTTCCTTTATCAACATAGGCCTTAGAGCACTCCCAAAATCCATTGGCAGATTCCATAAAAACAGTTAGCACACTGCTCCATGAAAAGTCCGGTGTAACTCTGTGAGATGAATTCACACATCACAAAGTAGTTTCTCAGAAAGCTTCTTTTTGGTTTTTATCTGAGGATATTTCCTCTATCACCATAGGCTTCCATGCACTCTCAAATACCCTATTACATATTCCACAAAAAAAGTGTTATCAAACTGCTCAATGAAAATAATGGTGAAACTCTGTAAGATGAATTCACACATCACAAAGCTGCTTTTCAGAAGGCTTCTTTTACTTTTTATCTGTGGAAAGTTCATTTTCCACTATATGCATAAAAGGGATTTGGAATATCCCATTGCACATTCAATGAAAAATATGTTAGCACACTGCTCCATTAAAAGAAAGGTGTTACTCCGTGAGATGAATTCACAAATCACAAATAACTTTCCCAGAAAGCTTCTTTCTAGTTTTTATCTGAGGATATTTAATTTGTCAATATAGGCTTCAATGTGATCCAAAATATGCCTTTTCAGATTTCCCAGAAACACTGTTAAGAAACTGTTCCATGAAGAGAATTATGAAACTCTGTGAGACGAATCAACACATCAGAAAGTGGTTCTCAGAAAGCTTCTTTCAAGTTTTTATATGAGGATATTTCATTTGTCACCATATGTCTCAAAGAACTGTAGTATCCCATTGCAGATTCCAAGAAAACAATGTTAGCAAACTGCTAAAAAAAAAAAAAAAAAAAAAAAAAAAAAAGAGTAGTGTAACTCTGTGAGATGAATTCACACATCACAAAGCAGTTTCTCAGGAAGTTTCTTTCTAGTGAATATCTGACTATATTTCCTTTGTCACCATAGGCTTCAAGGCGATCCAAAATATTCCTTCTCAGATTCCCCAAAAACAGTGCTACCAAACTGCTCCATGAAAAGACTCGTGTAACTCTATGAAATGAATTCACAAATCACAAAGCAGTTTCTCAGAAAGCATCCTTTTGGTTTTCATCTGAGAATATGTCCTTTGTCACCCCAGGCATCAATGCCCTCCCAAATATCATATAGCAGAATCCACAAAAACAGTGTTATCAAACTGCTC
>NW_022317386.1:0-3414 GCF_002776525.5 Piliocolobus tephrosceles
GGGTAGATGGACATCCAACTTGACGAGAAACTGCCTGACTGATTTTCAAAGTGCCAGTACTGTTTTGCATTGCTAGCAGCTATGTATAAGAATTCTGTTTGATTCCCCCCCTCCACCAACATTTGATATCAGTCTTTTAAATTTTAGTCACTCTAGTGTGTATGGTTTTGATCTCCATTTCCCTGATGCCTAGTGATGGCACTGAATACTTTTTAATGTGCTTTGTTAGTCTTTTGGCTATTTCTTAATTTGGTTATTTTATTATTGAGCTGCTTACGTATTCTGGATATAAATCTTTTGTTAGATACATGTTTAACAAACATTTTCCCCCTTTTCATTTGATTAATGGTGTCTTTGATAAACAGAAGTTTTAAATTCCGATAAAAAAAGAATTAGTGATAGCAAAACTAATCTAAGTGATAGTTAACTAAGTGAGAGTAAAACCTTGCAAATAGCAGGCACTCGATAAATAGTAAAAACTATTATTATCTTATTCTTCTCCTCCTTCTCCTTCCCTTTTGTCTTCTTCACAATAATGAAGTTATTAATAAAAACACTAGGCAAGATAATTTTATAAAGCAATGGTCTAGATAGGAAGAAACACTACCAGGTATTTCCACCTCTCCTCCTGCTAAGTTTCACTTCAAGTCCTGAAAAGACTGGAGATGTCCTTGCAAGCTCTTCTTACTTGTGCTCTTGACAGAATGAGAAAGATGACTATGATTCCGTTTCTCACTTACCTGCAACTTAAACTGACCTCCACAAGGCAATGCTTTCACTCACACATTTCTCCCTCTGAAATGCCTCTCAACTCTCCCCCTTTTCCGTATCCCACCGACTATTACGGACTCAGCTCAGGTTCTGCCTTCCCTGGGAGCCTTTCCCAACTACGCATGCCATACTCATCACTCCCTTATCTGAGCCCCTGGGTGATCTTACAGTCCCCACAGCAGAGTTTGGAATGGTTTCACATTCCTGTGAGCTCATCCAGGACTGGGACAAGCCCCAGGGCAGTAGTTATAGGATACACAAAAATGTGAGCCCCAACATAGTCTCAGTGCCATGGGATTCATCCCTACACAAGGCAACAAAATATTTTCTTTAGCATCTTGCATTTGATCCACATAAATAACTGGAAAAGTCAGTAAGTGCCTTTCTAAGGAAAACTCAAGGTAAGAAGTGCTACTTTCTATGGCTCAGAGTAAAGATCCTCTGGCACAGTCAGATCTCCTTTGGGTGCCAGGTATCTTGTCAATTGAAAGTCGCCCACCATGTTTGCTTTTCTTCCTTCATTCCAATCTTGAAAATGAGACCTATGAGGTAGCAGCCCATATCCCTCCTGCACTCACTGGCAAACTTTCCCTTGGCTAACATCCCAGGAACTTGGTCCACCTGCCCTAAGGAGGTTGACCTGCCTTAGCCCCATAGAAGAACAAGCAAGGCTCCTGTTGATCCTGTCCAGAGCATTTGCTCCATGGATAATCATGATAATGAGCACACCTGACCCAGGTGTTGATACTTCAATGCTTTCAGGACCCTATTGCATCTATTAGCCCATCTGACAACAAGAAATGTGCACAGCACTTGGTGTTTTAGGCTTTACAGAGTATATTCACAAGCACAATTGAGCCTTCACAATGGTTCTGCAAAATGTTGCATCAAGGGGTCGAGGAATCAGAGGCATGTGGGCCTCAAAGACAGCCAATGTGGAGAGCTGCAGTGTGAGAGGCTGAGGAAGACAGTGTGTGGCAGTATAAAGAGCTTTGGACAAGGGCTCAGTGGCTGTAGATTCCAGTCCTGTCTCTGCCACTGTCCGGACAGTTTGGATTTAGGCAAGATGAGCCTCAACCCAAATGACACCCTGAGGGGTAAATTAAGTGTCTCTTATGTCCCTTCCAACTCCCGAGGGGCATTGTTCAATGATCTCCAATTTAAAGTTAAATTGCCACTGGAGGATCTAGAAAAACTGGCAGATAGGCAAGACTAAATTGTAGCTCCCACTCAAATGGACAGAGCAGCATGCAGAGACTCACATCATGAACTTTTGCTGCAGGAACTACTGCAGGAATATACCAGGAAAGCCAAGAGGATCCACAGACCCTCTGAAGGAAGCAGATTATTCCTGCAGGACCCGGGAGACAGCCCAAATACTGTGAGAGCCCAAACTGTGAACGTGAGATGGGGGGATCATCGCCCCAAAACACAGACCCTCACTGGGGAACCTGAAGGTCCAGATCACGGGAGAAGTACTTCAACAGATAGCACGATGAATGGAATAGTACCTCACATCTCAATACTAATGTTAAAGGATATGGAATTGCAGAATGGATAAGAATTTATCAAGCAAGTATCTGCTGCCTTCAAGAAACTTATCTAACACATAAGGACTCACATAAACTTAAGGTAAAAGGGTGGAAAAAGACAACTTTTGTTGTCTTTGTTAAAGAAACTTTAAAGCAACAGCAGTTAAAAAAAAGACAAAGAGGAACATTATATAAAGATAAAAGGCCTTGTCCAACAGGAAAATGTCACAATCCTAAATATATGTCCACCTAACACTGGACCTCCCAAATGTATAAAACAATTACTACTGGCCTAAGAAATAAGACAGAAAGCAACACAATAATAGTGGAGGACTTCAATACTTCACTGACAGCACGAGACAGGTCATCAAGACAGAACGTCAACAAAGGAACAATGGATTTAAACTATACCCTGGAACAAATGGACTTAACAGATATTTACAGAACATTCTACCCATCGACCACAGAATATACATTCTATTCATCAGTGCATGGAAACATTCTCCAAGGTAGACCATATGATAGGCCACAAAACAAGTCTAAACAAATTTAAGAAAATTGAAATTATATCAAGTACTCTCTCAGACCACAGTGGAATAAAACTGGAAATCAACTTCAAAGGGAACCTTCAAAACCATGCAAATACATGGAAATTAAATAACCTGCTCCTGAATGATCACCGGGTCAACAATGAAATCAAGATGGAAATTTTAGAATTTTTTGAACTGAATGGTAATAGTGATACAACCTATCAAAACCACTGGGATACAGCAAAGGTGGTGCTAAGAGGAAAGTTCATAGCCCTAAATGCCTACATCAAAAAGTCTAAAAGAGCACAATAGACAATCTAAGGTCACACCTCAAGGAACTAGAGGAATAAGAACAAACCAAACCCAAGCCCAGCAGAAGAAAGGAAATAACCAAGATTAGGGCAGAACTAAAAGAAAGTGAAACAAAAAAAAAAAAATACAAAAGCTAAATGAAACAAAAAGTTGGTTCTTTGAAAAGATAAGTAAAATTGATAGAACATTAGCAAGATTAACCAAGAAAAGAAGAGAGAAAAACCAAATAAGCGCAATTAGAAATGAAACAGAAGATATTACAACTGACA
>NW_022317387.1:0-4784 GCF_002776525.5 Piliocolobus tephrosceles
CACCAACATGGCACATGTATACATATGTAACCTGCACGTTATGCACATGTACCCTAGAACTTAAAGTATAATAAAAATAAAAAAATAAAAAATAAAAAAAAAAAAAAGAAAAAAGAAAACAACTCTGTATCTCTCTGAGGTGAATTCACACATCACAAAACAGTTTTTCAGAAAGCTTCTTTCTAGTTTTTTTCTGAAGATATTTCCTTTGTCACTATAGGCTTCAAGGCACTCCTAAATATCCTATTGCAGACTCCACGAAAATGGTGTTATCAAAGGGTTCAAAGAAAAGCATGGTGAAGCTCCATGATATGAATTCACACATCACAAAGAAGTTTCTCAGAAATCTTCTTTCTATATTTTATCTGAGGATATTTCCTTTGTAACCATAGGCTTTGATGCGATCCAAACTATCCCATCTCAGATTCCCCAAAAACAGTTCTACCTAACTGATCCATGAAAACAATCATGTAACACTGTGAAATTAATTAACACATCACAAAGCAGTTTCTCAGAAAGTATCTTTCTAGCTTTTATATGAGGATATTTCCTTTGTCACCATAAGCTTCAAGGTGCTCTGAAATACACCATTGCAGATTTGAAGCAATAGACAATTAGCAAACTGCTCAATAAAAAGATCAGTGTAACTCTCTGCTATAAATTCACATATCACAAAAAAGTTTCTCAGAAACCTTTCCTGTTTTTCTCTGAGGATATTTCCCTTTTCACACTAAGCATCAATGCCCTCTGAAATATGCCATTGTAGATTCCAGGTAAACAAGGCTAGCAAATTCCTGCATGAAAGGAACAGTGTAACACAGTGCCTTGAATTGAAACATCACAAAGAAGATTCCCAGAAAGCTTCTTTCAAATTTTTCTATGAGGATATTTCCTTTGTAAGAATAGGATTCAATGTGATCAAAAATATCCCTTCTCAGATTCCCCAAAAACAGTCTTAGCAAGCTGATGCATGAAAACAAAGGTGTAACTCTGTGAGAAGAATTCAGAAATGACAAAGCAGTTTCTCAGAATGTTTCCTTGTAGCCTTTGTGTGAAGATATTTACTTTTTCACATTAAGAAGTTTCAATGCACTCCAAAATATCCCATAGCAGATTCCAAGTAAACAGTGTTAGCAAACTGCTTAATGAAAAGAAAAGTGTAACTCTGTGAAATGAATTGACACACCATGAAGCGGTTTCTCAGAAAAGTTCTTTTTGGTTATTATCAGAGGATATTTCCTTTGTCACCATAGACTTCAAAGTGCTCCCAAATATCCTATTGCAGTTTCCACATAAACAGTGTTATCAAACTGCTCAATGAAAACAATGGTGTAACTCTGTGAGATGAATTCATATATCATGAAGCAGTTTCCCAGAAAGATTCTTTCTCATTTTTATCTGATGATATTTCCTTTCTCACTATAAGTCTCAATACATCCCAAATATCCCTTTGCAGATTCCACCAAAACAGTGTTAGCATACTGCTCCATGAAAAGAAATTCTAACTCTGTGTGATGAATTCACCCATCACAAGGAATTTTCTTAGAAAGTTTCTTTCTAGTTTTTATCTGAGGATATTTCCCTTGTCACCATAGGCTTCAATGCGATCCATAATATCCCTTCTCAGATTCCCCAAAAACAGTGCTATCAAACTGATCCATGAAAAGAATCTTGTAACTCTGTGTGATGAATTCACAAATCAGAAAGCAGTTTCTCAGGATGTTTCTGTCTAGTTTTTCTCTGAGGATATTTAGCTTTTCACAATAAGCTTGAATGTGCTCCAAAAAATCCCATTGTAGATTCAAACAAAACAGTGTTAGCACAGTGCTCAAAGAAAGGAACAGTGTAACTCTGGGAGTTGAATTCACACATTACAAATAGCTTCTCAGAAAGCTTCTTTTTGGTTTTTCTTTGAGGATATTTCCTTTGTCACCAAAGGCTTCAAAGCACTCCCAAATATCCTATTGCAGATTCCATGAAAACAGTGTTAGCAAACTGCTCAATGAAAAGAACAGTGTAACTCTGTGAGATGAATTCACAATTCTTTGTAGTTTTTGTCTGAGGATATTTATTTCTTCACTATAGGCCTCAAGGCACTCCCAAATATCGCTTTGCAGATTCCACAAAAACAGTGTTTCTAAACCGTTCCATGAAAAGAAAGGTGTAACTCTGTGAGATGAATTCACATGGCAGAAAGGACTTTCTCAGAAGCCTTCTTTCTAGCTCTTATCTGAGGATGTTTCCTTTGTCACCATAGGCTTCATTGCAATGCAAAATATCCCCTCTCAGACTCCACAAAAACAGTGCTACCAAACTGATCCATGAAAAGAATTCTGTAACTCTCTTAGAAGAATTCACAAATCATATAGCAGTTTCTCAGAATGTTTCTTTTTAGCTGTTGTCTGAGGATATTTACCTTTTCACAATAAGTTTCAATGTGCTCCAAAATATCCCATAGCACATTCCCAGTAAACAGTGTTAGCAAACTGCTCAATGTAAAGAACAGTGTAACTCTGTGTGATGAATTGACACACCACAACGTAGTTTCTCAGAAAGCTTCTTTTTGGATGAGTTGATGGGTGCAGCACACCAACATGGCACATATATACATATGTAACAAACCTGCACGTTATGCACATGTACCCTAGAACTTAAAGTATAATAAAAAAATAAATAAATAAATATGAAAAGAATAAAAAAAAAGAAAAAGAAAGCTTCTTTTTGGTTTTCATCTGGGGATATTTCTTTTGTCACCATAGACTTCAAAGTGCTCTCAAATATCCTATTGCATATTCCATGAAAACAGGGTTATCAAACTGCTCAATGAATATAATGGTGTAACTCTGTGAGATTGATTCGTACATCACAAAGCAGTTTCCCAGAGAGATTCTTTCTAATTTTCATCTGAGGATATTTCCTTTTTTACTAGAAGCCTCAATGCTTCCCAAATATCCCTTTGCAGATTCCACCAAAACAGTGTTAGCAATCTGCTCCATGAAAACAAAGGTGTACCTCTGTGAGATGAATTCACACATAACAATGAACTGTCTCAGAAAGCTTCTTTTTTGTTTTTATCTAAGGATATTTCCTTAGTCACCATAGGCCACAATGCGATCCAAAATATCCCTTCTCATATTCCCAAAAGCTGTGCTACCAAACTGATCCATGAAAAGAATCATGGAACACCAAGAGATGAATTATCAAATCACAAAGTGGTTTCTCAGAAAGCTTTTTGTGGTTTTTATCTGCGGATATTACCTTTGTCACTCTCGGCTTCCAAGCACTCCCAAATGTCCTATTGCAGAATCCAAGAAACCAGAGTTATCAAACTGCTCAATGAAAAGCATGGTGTAACAGTGACATGAATTCACACATCACAAAGCAGTTTCACATAAAGTCTCTTTCCAGGTTTATCTGAGAATATTTCCTTTTTCACTATAAGCCTCTTTGCGCTCCCAAATATACCTTAGTAGATTCTACGAAAACAGCGTTAGCAAACTGCTCCATGTAAGAAAATTGTAATTCTGTGAGATGAATTCACACATCCCAAATAACTTTCTCAACAGTCTTTATTATAGTTTTTATCTAAGGATATTTTCTTTGTCACCATAGGCTTCAATGAGATCTAAAATATCCCTTCTCAAATTTCCCAAAACAGTGTTACCAAACTGATCCATGAAAAGAATCGTGTAACTCTGTGAAATGAATTGGCACACTACAAAGCCATCTCTCGGGTAAATTCTTTCAAGTTTTTATGTGAGGATTTTTCGTTGTCACCATAAGCTTCAATGCAATCCAAAATATCCCTTCTCAGAGTCCCCAGAAACAGTTCTAACAAACTGCTTCATGAAATGAATCATGTAAATCTGTGAGATGAATTCATAGATCACAAAGCAATTTCTCAGAAAGCTTCTTTCTAGTTTTTGTCTGAGGATACTTCCGTTGTCACCATAAGCTTCAATGTGCTCCAAAATATCCCATTGCCGATTCCAAGGGAGGAGTGTTAGCAAACTGATCAATGAAAGGAACAGCATAACAGTGTGAGATGAATTGACTCAACACAAATCAGTTTCTTAGAAAGCTTCTTTTTGGTTTTTATCTGAGGATATTTCCTTTTCAAAACGAATTTCAATGTGCCCCGAAATATCCCATGGAAGATTCCAAGAAAACAGTGTTAGCAAACTGCTCAATGAAAAGAACAGTGTAATCCTTTGAGTTGAATTCACACATCAGAAAGCAGATTCTCAGAAAGCTACTTTTTATTGTTTTTCCATGAAGATATTTCCTTTGTCACCATAGGCCTCAATGTGCTCCCCAATATCCCTTTGCAGATTCAACGAAACAATGTTATCAATCTGCTTCATGAGTGAAAGGTCTGACTCTGTTAGTTAAATTCACATATCACAAAGAACTTTCTCAGAAAACTTCTTTCCAGTTTTATCTGAGCATATTTCCTTAGTCACCATAGGTTTTAATGTGATCCAATATATCCCTTCTTAGATTCCACAAAAACAGTGCTACCAAACAGCTCCTTGAAAAGTGTCAGGTAACTCTGTGAGATGAATTCATAAATCACAAAGCAGTTTCTCAGAAAACTTCTCTGTAGTTATTATATGAGGATATTTCCTTTGTCACCCTAAGCTTCAATGCACTCTGAAATATCCCGTTGCAGATTCCAAGAAAACAGTGCTAGCAAACTGCTCAATGAAAATAACAGTGTAACTCTCTGACATGAATTGACCCAGCCATCCCACTACTGGGTATATACCCAAAGGATTATAAAT
>NW_022317388.1:0-3414 GCF_002776525.5 Piliocolobus tephrosceles
TGTCAGTTGTAATATCTTCTGTTTCATTTCTAATTGCGCTTATTTGGTTTTTCTCTCTTCTTTTCTTGGTTAATCTTGCTAATGTTCTATCAATTTTACTTATCTTTTCAAAGAACCAACTTTTTGTTTCATTTAGCTTTTGTATTTTTTTTTTTTTGTTTCACTTTCTTTTAGTTCTGCCCTAATCTTGGTTATTTCCTTTCTTCTGCTGGGCTTGGGTTTGGTTTGTTCTTATTCCTCTAGTTCCTTGAGGTGTGACCTTAGATTGTCTATTGTGCTCTTTTAGACTTTTTGATGTAGGCATTTAGGGCTATGAACTTTCCTCTTAGCACCACCTTTGCTGTATCCCAGTGGTTTTGATAGGTTGTATCACTATTACCATTCAGTTCAAAAAATTCTAAAATTTCCATCTTGATTTCATTGTTGACCCGGTGATCATTCAGGAGCAGGTTATTTAATTTCCATGTATTTGCATGGTTTTGAAGGTTCCCTTTGAAGTTGATTTCCAGTTTTATTCCACTGTGGTCTGAGAGAGTACTTGATATAATTTCAATTTTCTTAAATTTGTTTAGACTTGTTTTGTGGCCTATCATATGGTCTACCTTGGAGAATGTTTCCATGCACTGATGAATAGAATGTATATTCTGTGGTCGATGGGTAGAATGTTCTGTAAATATCTGTTAAGTCCATTTGTTCCAGGGTATAGTTTAAATCCATTGTTCCTTTGTTGACGTTCTGTCTTGATGACCTGTCTCGTGCTGTCAGTGAAGTATTGAAGTCCTCCACTATTATTGTGTTGCTTTCTGTCTTATTTCTTAGGCCAGTAGTAATTGTTTTATACATTTGGGAGGTCCAGTGTTAGGTGGACATATATTTAGGATTGTGACATTTTCCTGTTGGACAAGGCCTTTTATCTTTATATAATGTTCCTCTTTGTCTTTTTTTTAACTGCTGTTGCTTTAAAGTTTCTTTAACAAAGACAACAAAAGTTGTCTTTTTCCACCCTTTTACCTTAAGTTTATGTGAGTCCTTATGTGTTAGATAAGTTTCTTGAAGGCAGCAGATACTTGCTTGATAAATTCTTATCCATTCTGCAATTCCATATCCTTTAACATTAGTATTGAGATGTGAGGTACTATTCCATTCATCGTGCTATCTGTTGAAGTACTTCTCCCGTGATCTGGACCTTCAGGTTCCCCAGTGAGGGTCTGTGTTTTGGGGCGATGATCCCCCCATCTCACGTTCACAGTTTGGGCTCTCACAGTATTTGGGCTGTCTCCCGGGTCCTGCAGGAATAATCTGCTTCCTTCAGAGGGTCTGTGGATCCTCTTGGCTTTCCTGGTATATTCCTGCAGTAGTTCCTGCAGCAAAAGTTCATGATGTGAGTCTCTGCATGCTGCTCTGTCCATTTGAGTGGGAGCTACAATTTAGTCTTGCCTATCTGCCAGTTTTTCTAGATCCTCCAGTGGCAATTTAACTTTAAATTGGAGATCATTGAACAATGCCCCTCGGGAGTTGGAAGGGACATAAGAGACACTTAATTTACCCCTCAGGGTGTCATTTGGGTTGAGGCTCATCTTGCCTAAATCCAAACTGTCCGGACAGTGGCAGAGACAGGACTGGAATCTACAGCCACTGAGCCCTTGTCCAAAGCTCTTTATACTGCCACACACTGTCTTCCTCAGCCTCTCACACTGCAGCTCTCCACATTGGCTGTCTTTGAGGCCCACATGCCTCTGATTCCTCGACCCCTTGATGCAACATTTTGCAGAACCATTGTGAAGGCTCAATTGTGCTTGTGAATATACTCTGTAAAGCCTAAAACACCAAGTGCTGTGCACATTTCTTGTTGTCAGATGGGCTAATAGATGCAATAGGGTCCTGAAAGCATTGAAGTATCAACACCTGGGTCAGGTGTGCTCATTATCATGATTATCCATGGAGCAAATGCTCTGGACAGGATCAACAGGAGCCTTGCTTGTTCTTCTATGGGGCTAAGGCAGGTCAACCTCCTTAGGGCAGGTGGACCAAGTTCCTGGGATGTTAGCCAAGGGAAAGTTTGCCAGTGAGTGCAGGAGGGATATGGGCTGCTACCTCATAGGTCTCATTTTCAAGATTGGAATGAAGGAAGAAAAGCAAACATGGTGGGCGACTTTCAATTGACAAGATACCTGGCACCCAAAGGAGATCTGACTGTGCCAGAGGATCTTTACTCTGAGCCATAGAAAGTAGCACTTCTTACCTTGAGTTTTCCTTAGAAAGGCACTTACTGACTTTTCCAGTTATTTATGTGGATCAAATGCAAGATGCTAAAGAAAATATTTTGTTGCCTTGTGTAGGGATGAATCCCATGGCACTGAGACTATGTTGGGGCTCACATTTTTGTGTATCCTATAACTACTGCCCTGGGGCTTGTCCCAGTCCTGGATGAGCTCACAGGAATGTGAAACCATTCCAAACTCTGCTGTGGGGACTGTAAGATCACCCAGGGGCTCAGATAAGGGAGTGATGAGTATGGCATGCGTAGTTGGGAAAGGCTCCCAGGGAAGGCAGAACCTGAGCTGAGTCCGTAATAGTCGGTGGGATACGGAAAAGGGGGAGAGTTGAGAGGCATTTCAGAGGGAGAAATGTGTGAGTGAAAGCATTGCCTTGTGGAGGTCAGTTTAAGTTGCAGGTAAGTGAGAAACGGAATCATAGTCATCTTTCTCATTCTGTCAAGAGCACAAGTAAGAAGAGCTTGCAAGGACATCTCCAGTCTTTTCAGGACTTGAAGTGAAACTTAGCAGGAGGAGAGGTGGAAATACCTGGTAGTGTTTCTTCCTATCTAGACCATTGCTTTATAAAATTATCTTGCCTAGTGTTTTTATTAATAACTTCATTATTGTGAAGAAGACAAAAGGGAAGGAGAAGGAGGAGAAGAATAAGATAATAATAGTTTTTACTATTTATCGAGTGCCTGCTATTTGCAAGGTTTTACTCTCACTTAGTTAACTATCACTTAGATTAGTTTTGCTATCACTAATTCTTTTTTTATCGGAATTTAAAACTTCTGTTTATCAAAGACACCATTAATCAAATGAAAAGGGGGAAAATGTTTGTTAAACATGTATCTAACAAAAGATTTATATCCAGAATACGTAAGCAGCTCAATAATAAAATAACCAAATTAAGAAATAGCCAAAAGACTAACAAAGCACATTAAAAAGTATTCAGTGCCATCACTAGGCATCAGGGAAATGGAGATCAAAACCATACACACTAGAGTGACTAAAATTTAAAAGACTGATATCAAATGTTGGTGGAGGGGGGGAATCAAACAGAATTCTTATACATAGCTGCTAGCAATGCAAAACAGTACTGGCACTTTGAAAATCAGTCAGGCAGTTTCTCGTCAAGTTGGATGTCCATCTACCC
>NW_022317389.1:0-4767 GCF_002776525.5 Piliocolobus tephrosceles
TGTGGGAGGCCGAGACGGGCGGATCACGAGGTCAGGAGATCGAGACCGTCCTGGCTAACACGGTGAAACCCCGTCTCTACTCAAAAGAATACAAACAACTAGCCGGGCGAGGTGGCGGGCGCCTGTAGTCCCAGCTACTTGGGAGGCTGAGGCAGGAGAATGGCGTGAACCCAGGAGGCGGAGCTTGCAGTGATCTGAGATCACGCCATTGCACTCCAGCCTGGGCGACAGAGCGAGACTCTGTCTCAAAAAAAAAAAAAAAAAAAAAATTAAGAAAATCTAATTTTGGACAGAGGAGACAGAGAAAATGTGGACCCCCATACCAACTTCCAAGGAGCTCACTCTAACAGAGAGCCCCATGATCCCTGGAGGCTTTCCCTACAAACCCTCAATAGCACATCTGTGTCTGTTCAAGATCTCTGGGAAATAGACTCCCTCCCACAGAGAATATGCAAACCCACATGGAAACTTCTTTGCCAGCATGACTTTTCTGGACATGCCCAGGTGATGCCTACTGGCTCCTTGACTCTCTTCCAGAAAATAGCAAGCAGGAAGACAGCTGCAGTGGGTGGTCCCAGGTAACTGGTGATGGACTGGATGTAATCGAAGAGTTGCCCACTTTGTGCTGACTGCACAATGGGCACCCAGGCGATGCTGATGCCGATCAGCACCAGGATAAACAACCTGAAATTAAAGCCCCCACAACAAAGTGTCAATGAGTAGCTCTACATGAGTAGATATTGCCATGTATTATATGTATACATACATACATACCCACACTACCACCACCACCACCACCACTGCCAGCAGCAAATATGACCACAGCAAGAAAAAAATAATTAGAAAATGTATGCTTGAAGCTTTTTTTGCCTATAGGAAAGTCATTCATACCTATGAATTAGTGAAACACACTTGACTTTCAATAGTAGCCTAGGCCCACTCACCACCATAAGACAATCTCATTTGAGAGGAACAAGGTATGAATTTTGGAGCCTGATAGTCCTAGATTCAAATTCTTATTATTTCTGTGTGACATAGGAGACATTTCTTAACCTCTCTGAGTCTCAAGTTCTTCATCTGCAAACTGGGAATAGCACTGACCTTGCAAGGTGGGAATAAGAATTAGTGATAGTAGTAGTGATACAAACACACATGCACTGAATATTTTGTGGGAGTCACATGACATACACACCAATGACCTCAATACAAGGCCATATATGATCATGTGTACAATACAAACTAAGATCTACAGCAGTACACTTAAGCAAGAATATTCATGTGTTTTTACAAACATATTTTTTCATTCTTTTGTGTAAATATCAAGGAGCGATACTGCTGGATTATAGGGTAGATGGACATCCAACTTGACGAGAAACTGCCTGACTGATTTTCAAAGTGCCAGTACTGTTTTGCATTGCTAGCAGCTATGTATAAGAATTCTGTTTGATTCCCCCCCTCCACCAACATTTGATATCAGTCTTTTAAATTTTAGTCACTCTAGTGTGTATGGTTTTGATCTCCATTTCCCTGATGCCTAGTGATGGCACTGAATACTTTTTAATGTGCTTTGTTAGTCTTTTGGCTATTTCTTAATTTGGTTATTTTATTATTGAGCTGCTTACGTATTCTGGATATAAATCTTTTGTTAGATACATGTTTAACAAACATTTTCCCCCTTTTCATTTGATTAATGGTGTCTTTGATAAACAGAAGTTTTAAATTCTGATAAAAAAAGAATTAGTGATAGCAAAAAGCAAAACTAATCTAAGTGATAGTCAACTAAGTGAGAGTAAAACCTTGCAAATAGCAGGCACTCGATAAATAGTAAAAACTATTATTATTATCTTATTCTTCTCCTCCTTCTCCTTCCCTTTTGTCTTCTTCACAATAATGAAGTTATTAATAAAAACACTAGGCAAGATAATTTTATAAAGGAATGGTCTAGATAGGAAGAAACACTACCAGGTATTTCCACCTCTCCTCCTGCTAAGTTTCACTTCAAGTCCTGAAAAGACTGGAGATGTCCTTGCAAGCTCTTCTTACTTGTGCTCTTGACAGAATGAGAAAGATGACTGTGATTCCATCTCTCACTTACCTGCAACTTAAACTGACCTCCACAAGGCAATGCTTTCACTCACACATTTCTCCCTCTGAAATGCCTCTCAACTCTCCCCCTTTTCCGTATCCCACCGACTATTACGGACTCAGCTCAGGTTCTGCCTTCCCTGGGAGCCTTTCCCAACTATGCATGCCATACTCATCACTCCCTTATCTGAGCCCCTGGGTGATCTTACAGTCCCCACAGCAGAGTTTGGAATGGTTTCACATTCCTGTGAGCTCATCCAGGACTGGGACCAGCCCCAGGGCAGTAGTTATAGGATACACAAAAATGTGAGCCCCAACATAGTCTCAGTGCCATGGGATTCATCCCTACACAAGGCAACAAAATATTTTCTTTAGCATCTTGCATTTGATCCACATAAATAACTGGAAAAGTCAGTAAGTGCCTTTCTAAGGAAAAATCAAGGTAACAGTGCTACTTTCTATGGCTCAGAGTAAAGATCCTCTGGCACAGTCAGATCTCCTTTGGGTGCCAGGTATCTTGTCAATTGAAAGTCGCCCACCATGTTTGCTTTTCTTCCTTCATTCCAATCTTGAAAATGAGACCTATGAGGTAGCAGCCCATATCCCTCCTGCACTCACTGGCAAACTTTCCCTTGGCTGACATCCCAGGAACTTGGTCCACCTGCCCTAAGGAGGTTGACCTGCCTTAGCCCCATAGAAGAACAAGCAAGGCTCCTGTTGATCCTGTCCAGAGCATTTGCTCCATGGATAATCATGATAATGAGCACACCTGACCCAGGTGTTGATACTTCAATGCTTTCAGGACCCTATTGCATCTATTAGCCCATCTGACAACAAGAAATGTGCACAGCACTTGGTGTTTTAGGCTTTACAGAGTATATTCACAAGCACAATTGAGCCTTCACAATGGTTCTGCAAAATGTTGCATCAAGGGGTCGAGGAATCAGAGGCATGTGGGCCTCAAAGACAGCCAATGTGGAGAGCTGCAGTGTGAGAGGCTGAGGAAGACAGTGTGTGGCAGTATAAAGAGCTTTGGACAAGGGCTCAGTGGCTGTAGATTCCAGTCCTGTCTCTGCCACTGTCCGGACAGTTTGGATTTAGGCAAGATGAGCCTCAACCCAAATGACACCCTGAGGGGTAAATTAAGTGTCTCTTATGTCCCTTCCAACTCCCGAGGGGCATTGTTCAATGATCTCCAATTTAAAGTTAAATTGCCACTGGAGGATCTAGAAAAACTGGCAGATAGGCAGGACTAAATTGTAGCTCCCACTCAGATGGACAGAGCAGCATGCAGAGACTCACATCATGAACTTTTGCTCCAGGAACTACTGCAGGAATATACCAGGAAAGCCAAGAGGATCCACAGACCCTCTGAAGGAAGCAGATTATTCCTGCAGGACCCGGGAGACAGCCCAAATACTGTGAGAGCCCAAACTGTGAACGTGAGATAGGGGGGATCATCGCCCCAAAACACAGACCCTCACTGGGGAACCTGAAGGTCCAGATCACGGGAGAAGTATTTCAACAGATAGCACGATGAATGGAATAGTACCTCACATCTCAATACTAATGTTAAAGGATATGGAATTGCAGAATGGATAAGAATTTATCAAGCAAGTATCTGCTGCCTTCAAGAAACTTATCTAATACATAAGGACTCACATAAACTTAAGGTAAAAGGGTGGAAAAAGACAACTTTTTGTTGTCTTTGTTAAAGAAACTTTAAAGCAACAGCAGTTAAAAAAAAGACAAAGAGGAACATTATATAATGATAAAAGGCCTTGTCCAACAGGAAAATGTCACAATCCTAAATATATGTCCACCTAACACTGGACCTCCCAAATGTATAAAACAATTACTACTAGGCCTAAGAAATAAGATAGAAAGCAACACAATAATAGTGGAGGACTTCAATACTCCACTGACAGCACGAGACAGGTCATCAAGACAGAACATCAACAAAGGAACAATGGATTTAAACTATACCCTGGAACAAATGGACTTAACAGATATTTACAGAACATTCTACCCATCAACCACAGAATATACATTCTATTCATCAGTGCATGGAACATTCTCCAAGGTAGACCATATGATAGGCCACAAAACAAGTCTAAACAAATTTAAGAAAATTGAAATTATATCAAGTACTCTCTCAGACCACAGTGGAATAAAACTGGAAATCAACTTCAAAGGGAACCTTCAAAACCATGCAAATACATGGAAATTAAATAACCTGCTTCTGAATGATCACCAGGTCAACAATGAAATCAAGATGGAAATTTTAGAATTTTTTGAACTGAATGGTAATAGTGATACAACCTATCAAAACCTCTGGGATACAGCAAAGGTGGTGCTAAGAGGAAAGTTCATAGCCCTAAATGCCTACATCAAAAAGTCTGAAAGAGCACAATAGACAATCTAAGGTCACACCTCAAGGAACTAGAGGAATAAGAACAAACCAAACCCAAGCCCAGCAGAAGAAAGGAAATAACCAAGATTAGGGCAGAACTAAAAGAAAGTGAAACAAACAAACAAAAAAATACAAAAGATAAATGAAACAAAAAGTTGGTTCTTTGAAAAGATAAGTAAAATTGATAGAACATTAGCAAGATTAACCAAGAAGAGAGAAAATCCAAATAAGCGCAATTAGAAATGAAACAGAAGATATTACAACTGACA
>NW_022317390.1:0-4767 GCF_002776525.5 Piliocolobus tephrosceles
TGTCAGTTGTAATATCTTCTGTTTCATTTCTAATTGCGCTTATTTGGATTTTCTCTCTTCTTGGTTAATCTTGCTAATGTTCTATCAATTTTACTTATCTTTTCAAAGAACCAACTTTTTGTTTCATTTATCTTTTGTATTTTTTTGTTTGTTTGTTTCACTTTCTTTTAGTTCTGCCCTAATCTTGGTTATTTCCTTTCTTCTGCTGGGCTTGGGTTTGGTTTGTTCTTATTCCTCTAGTTCCTTGAGGTGTGACCTTAGATTGTCTATTGTGCTCTTTCAGACTTTTTGATGTAGGCATTTAGGGCTATGAACTTTCCTCTTAGCACCACCTTTGCTGTATCCCAGAGGTTTTGATAGGTTGTATCACTATTACCATTCAGTTCAAAAAATTCTAAAATTTCCATCTTGATTTCATTGTTGACCTGGTGATCATTCAGAAGCAGGTTATTTAATTTCCATGTATTTGCATGGTTTTGAAGGTTCCCTTTGAAGTTGATTTCCAGTTTTATTCCACTGTGGTCTGAGAGAGTACTTGATATAATTTCAATTTTCTTAAATTTGTTTAGACTTGTTTTGTGGCCTATCATATGGTCTACCTTGGAGAATGTTCCATGCACTGATGAATAGAATGTATATTCTGTGGTTGATGGGTAGAATGTTCTGTAAATATCTGTTAAGTCCATTTGTTCCAGGGTATAGTTTAAATCCATTGTTCCTTTGTTGATGTTCTGTCTTGATGACCTGTCTCGTGCTGTCAGTGGAGTATTGAAGTCCTCCACTATTATTGTGTTGCTTTCTATCTTATTTCTTAGGCCTAGTAGTAATTGTTTTATACATTTGGGAGGTCCAGTGTTAGGTGGACATATATTTAGGATTGTGACATTTTCCTGTTGGACAAGGCCTTTTATCATTATATAATGTTCCTCTTTGTCTTTTTTTTAACTGCTGTTGCTTTAAAGTTTCTTTAACAAAGACAACAAAAAGTTGTCTTTTTCCACCCTTTTACCTTAAGTTTATGTGAGTCCTTATGTATTAGATAAGTTTCTTGAAGGCAGCAGATACTTGCTTGATAAATTCTTATCCATTCTGCAATTCCATATCCTTTAACATTAGTATTGAGATGTGAGGTACTATTCCATTCATCGTGCTATCTGTTGAAATACTTCTCCCGTGATCTGGACCTTCAGGTTCCCCAGTGAGGGTCTGTGTTTTGGGGCGATGATCCCCCCTATCTCACGTTCACAGTTTGGGCTCTCACAGTATTTGGGCTGTCTCCCGGGTCCTGCAGGAATAATCTGCTTCCTTCAGAGGGTCTGTGGATCCTCTTGGCTTTCCTGGTATATTCCTGCAGTAGTTCCTGGAGCAAAAGTTCATGATGTGAGTCTCTGCATGCTGCTCTGTCCATCTGAGTGGGAGCTACAATTTAGTCCTGCCTATCTGCCAGTTTTTCTAGATCCTCCAGTGGCAATTTAACTTTAAATTGGAGATCATTGAACAATGCCCCTCGGGAGTTGGAAGGGACATAAGAGACACTTAATTTACCCCTCAGGGTGTCATTTGGGTTGAGGCTCATCTTGCCTAAATCCAAACTGTCCGGACAGTGGCAGAGACAGGACTGGAATCTACAGCCACTGAGCCCTTGTCCAAAGCTCTTTATACTGCCACACACTGTCTTCCTCAGCCTCTCACACTGCAGCTCTCCACATTGGCTGTCTTTGAGGCCCACATGCCTCTGATTCCTCGACCCCTTGATGCAACATTTTGCAGAACCATTGTGAAGGCTCAATTGTGCTTGTGAATATACTCTGTAAAGCCTAAAACACCAAGTGCTGTGCACATTTCTTGTTGTCAGATGGGCTAATAGATGCAATAGGGTCCTGAAAGCATTGAAGTATCAACACCTGGGTCAGGTGTGCTCATTATCATGATTATCCATGGAGCAAATGCTCTGGACAGGATCAACAGGAGCCTTGCTTGTTCTTCTATGGGGCTAAGGCAGGTCAACCTCCTTAGGGCAGGTGGACCAAGTTCCTGGGATGTCAGCCAAGGGAAAGTTTGCCAGTGAGTGCAGGAGGGATATGGGCTGCTACCTCATAGGTCTCATTTTCAAGATTGGAATGAAGGAAGAAAAGCAAACATGGTGGGCGACTTTCAATTGACAAGATACCTGGCACCCAAAGGAGATCTGACTGTGCCAGAGGATCTTTACTCTGAGCCATAGAAAGTAGCACTGTTACCTTGATTTTTCCTTAGAAAGGCACTTACTGACTTTTCCAGTTATTTATGTGGATCAAATGCAAGATGCTAAAGAAAATATTTTGTTGCCTTGTGTAGGGATGAATCCCATGGCACTGAGACTATGTTGGGGCTCACATTTTTGTGTATCCTATAACTACTGCCCTGGGGCTGGTCCCAGTCCTGGATGAGCTCACAGGAATGTGAAACCATTCCAAACTCTGCTGTGGGGACTGTAAGATCACCCAGGGGCTCAGATAAGGGAGTGATGAGTATGGCATGCATAGTTGGGAAAGGCTCCCAGGGAAGGCAGAACCTGAGCTGAGTCCGTAATAGTCGGTGGGATACGGAAAAGGGGGAGAGTTGAGAGGCATTTCAGAGGGAGAAATGTGTGAGTGAAAGCATTGCCTTGTGGAGGTCAGTTTAAGTTGCAGGTAAGTGAGAGATGGAATCACAGTCATCTTTCTCATTCTGTCAAGAGCACAAGTAAGAAGAGCTTGCAAGGACATCTCCAGTCTTTTCAGGACTTGAAGTGAAACTTAGCAGGAGGAGAGGTGGAAATACCTGGTAGTGTTTCTTCCTATCTAGACCATTCCTTTATAAAATTATCTTGCCTAGTGTTTTTATTAATAACTTCATTATTGTGAAGAAGACAAAAGGGAAGGAGAAGGAGGAGAAGAATAAGATAATAATAATAGTTTTTACTATTTATCGAGTGCCTGCTATTTGCAAGGTTTTACTCTCACTTAGTTGACTATCACTTAGATTAGTTTTGCTTTTTGCTATCACTAATTCTTTTTTTATCAGAATTTAAAACTTCTGTTTATCAAAGACACCATTAATCAAATGAAAAGGGGGAAAATGTTTGTTAAACATGTATCTAACAAAAGATTTATATCCAGAATACGTAAGCAGCTCAATAATAAAATAACCAAATTAAGAAATAGCCAAAAGACTAACAAAGCACATTAAAAAGTATTCAGTGCCATCACTAGGCATCAGGGAAATGGAGATCAAAACCATACACACTAGAGTGACTAAAATTTAAAAGACTGATATCAAATGTTGGTGGAGGGGGGGAATCAAACAGAATTCTTATACATAGCTGCTAGCAATGCAAAACAGTACTGGCACTTTGAAAATCAGTCAGGCAGTTTCTCGTCAAGTTGGATGTCCATCTACCCTATAATCCAGCAGTATCGCTCCTTGATATTTACACAAAAGAATGAAAAAATATGTTTGTAAAAACACATGAATATTCTTGCTTAAGTGTACTGCTGTAGATCTTAGTTTGTATTGTACACATGATCATATATGGCCTTGTATTGAGGTCATTGGTGTGTATGTCATGTGACTCCCACAAAATATTCAGTGCATGTGTGTTTGTATCACTACTACTATCACTAATTCTTATTCCCACCTTGCAAGGTCAGTGCTATTCCCAGTTTGCAGATGAAGAACTTGAGACTCAGAGAGGTTAAGAAATGTCTCCTATGTCACACAGAAATAATAAGAATTTGAATCTAGGACTATCAGGCTCCAAAATTCATACCTTGTTCCTCTCAAATGAGATTGTCTTATGGTGGTGAGTGGGCCTAGGCTACTATTGAAAGTCAAGTGTGTTTCACTAATTCATAGGTATGAATGACTTTCCTATAGGCAAAAAAAGCTTCAAGCATACATTTTCTAATTATTTTTTTCTTGCTGTGGTCATATTTGCTGCTGGCAGTGGTGGTGGTGGTGGTGGTAGTGTGGGTATGTATGTATGTATACATATAATACATGGCAATATCTACTCATGTAGAGCTACTCATTGACACTTTGTTGTGGGGGCTTTAATTTCAGGTTGTTTATCCTGGTGCTGATCGGCATCAGCATCGCCTGGGTGCCCATTGTGCAGTCAGCACAAAGTGGGCAACTCTTCGATTACATCCAGTCCATCACCAGTTACCTGGGACCACCCACTGCAGCTGTCTTCCTGCTTGCTATTTTCTGGAAGAGAGTCAAGGAGCCAGTAGGCATCACCTGGGCATGTCCAGAAAAGTCATGCTGGCAAAGAAGTTTCCATGTGGGTTTGCATATTCTCTGTGGGAGGGAGTCTATTTCCCAGAGATCTTGAACAGACACAGATGTGCTATTGAGGGTTTGTAGGGAAAGCCTCCAGGGATCATGGGGCTCTCTGTTAGAGTGAGCTCCTTGGAAGTTGGTATGGGGGTCCACATTTTCTCTGTCTCCTCTGTCCAAAATTAGATTTTCTTAATTTTTTTTTTTTTTTTTTTTTTGAGACAGAGTCTCGCTCTGTCGCCCAGGCTGGAGTGCAATGGCGTGATCTCAGATCACTGCAAGCTCCGCCTCCTGGGTTCACGCCATTCTCCTGCCTCAGCCTCCCAAGTAGCTGGGACTACAGGCGCCCGCCACCTCGCCCGGCTAGTTGTTTGTATTCTTTTGAGTAGAGACGGGGTTTCACCGTGTTAGCCAGGACGGTCTCGATCTCCTGACCTCGTGATCCGCCCGTCTCGGCCTCCCACA
>NW_022317391.1:0-1236 GCF_002776525.5 Piliocolobus tephrosceles
CCAAATAAGCGCAATTAGAAATGAAACAGAAGATATTACAACTGACACCACAGAAATACAAAACATAATTCAAGGCTACTATGAATACCTTTATGTGCATAAACCAGAAAACCTAGAGGAGGTGGATAAATTCCTGGAGAGCTACAACCCTCCTACCTTAAATCAGGAAGAGTTAGATACCCTGAACAGACCATTAGCAAGCAGCAAAGTTGAAATGGTAATTTAAAAATTACCAACAAAAAAAAATTCCAGAACCAGACAGATTCACAGCTGAATTCTACCAGACATTCAAAGAAAAATTGGTACTAATCCTATTGACAACATTCCACAAGATAGAGAAAGAGGGAATCCTCCCTAAATCATTCTATGAAGCCAGTATCATCCTAATACCAAAACCAGGAAAGGACATAACAAAAAAAGACAACTACAGACCAATATTCCTGATGAACATAGATGTAAAAATCCTTAACAAAATACTAGCTAACTGAATCTCACAACATATCAAAAAGATAATCCACCATGATCAAGTGTGTTTCATACCAGGGATGCAGGGATGGTTTAACATATGCGAGTCAATAAATGTGATACATCACATAAACAGAAGTAAAAACAAAAATCACATAATCATCTCAACAGACAGAAAAAGCATTTGACAAAATCCAGCATCCCTTTATGATTAAAATCCTCAGCAAAATCGGCATACAGGGGACATACTTCAATGTAATAAAAGCCAACTATGACGGACCCACAGCCAACATAATACCAAAAAGGGAAAAGTTGAAAACATTCCCTCTGAGAACTGGAACAAGACAAGGATGCCCACTCTTACCCACTTGTATTCAACATAGTACTGGAAGTCCTAGCCAGAGCAATCAGACAAAAGAAAGAAATGAACAGTATCCAAATCAGTAAAGGGGAAGTCAAACCGTCAATGTTTGCTGATGAACAATCATATACTTAGAAAACCCTAACGACTCCCAAAATGCTTGTAGAACTGATAAATGAATTCAGCAAAGTTTCAGGACACAAAATTAATCTACACAAATCAGTAGCTCTGCTACACGTCAACAGTGACCAAGCCGAGAATCAAATCAAGAACTCAACCCCTTTTACAATAGCTGCAAAAAAAAAAAAGACAAAAAAAGAAAAAAAGACTTAGGAATATACCTAACCAAAGAGGTGAAAGACGTCTACAAGGAAAACTACAAAGCACTGCTGAAAGAAATCACAGATGAC
>NW_022317392.1:0-1236 GCF_002776525.5 Piliocolobus tephrosceles
GTCATCTGTGATTTCTTTCAGCAGTGCTTTGTAGTTTTCCTTGTAGACGTCTTTCACCTCTTTGGTTAGGTATATTCCTAAGTCTTTTTTTCTTTTTTTGTCTTTTTTTTTTTTGCAGCTATTGTAAAAGGGGTTGAGTTCTTGATTTGATTCTCGGCTTGGTCACTGTTGACGTGTAGCAGAGCTACTGATTTGTGTAGATTAATTTTGTGTCCTGAAACTTTGCTGAATTCATTTATCAGTTCTACAAGCATTTTGGGAGTCGTTAGGGTTTTCTAAGTATATGATTGTTCATCAGCAAACATTGACGGTTTGACTTCCCCTTTACTGATTTGGATACTGTTCATTTCTTTCTTTTGTCTGATTGCTCTGGCTAGGACTTCCAGTACTATGTTGAATACAAGTGGGTAAGAGTGGGCATCCTTGTCTTGTTCCAGTTCTCAGAGGGAATGTTTTCAACTTTTCCCTTTTTGGTATTATGTTGGCTGTGGGTCCGTCATAGTTGGCTTTTATTACATTGAAGTATGTCCCCTGTATGCCGATTTTGCTGAGGATTTTAATCATAAAGGGATGCTGGATTTTGTCAAATGCTTTTTCTGTCTGTTGAGATGATTATGTGATTTTTGTTTTTACTTCTGTTTATGTGATGTATCACATTTATTGACTCGCATATGTTAAACCATCCCTGCATCCCTGGTATGAAACACACTTGATCATGGTGGATTATCTTTTTGATATGTTGTGAGATTCAGTTAGCTAGTATTTTGTTAAGGATTTTTACATCTATGTTCATCAGGAATATTGGTCTGTAGTTGTCTTTTTTTGTTATGTCCTTTCCTGGTTTTGGTATTAGGATGATACTGGCTTCATAGAATGATTTAGGGAGGATTCCCTCTTTCTCTATCTTGTGGAATGTTGTCAATAGGATTAGTACCAATTTTTCTTTGAATGTCTGGTAGAATTCAGCTGTGAATCTGTCTGGTTCTGGAATTTTTTTTTGTTGGTAATTTTTAAATTACCATTTCAACTTTGCTGCTTGCTAATGGTCTGTTCAGGGTATCTAACTCTTCCTGATTTAAGGTAGGAGGGTTGTAGCTCTCCAGGAATTTATCCACCTCCTCTAGGTTTTCTGGTTTATGCACATAAAGGTATTCATAGTAGCCTTGAATTATGTTTTGTATTTCTGTGGTGTCAGTTGTAATATCTTCTGTTTCATTTCTAATTGCGCTTATTTGG
>NW_022317393.1:0-4936 GCF_002776525.5 Piliocolobus tephrosceles
GGGTAGATGGACATCCAACTTGACGAGAAACTGCCTGACTGATTTTCTTTTTCTTTTTTTTCTTTTCTTTTTTTTTTTTTTTGAAACGGAGTCTCGCTCTGTCGCCCAGGCTGGAGTGCAGTGGCCGGATCTCAGCTCACTGCAAGCTCCGCCTCTCGGGTTTACGCCATTCTCCTGCCTCAGCCTCCTGAGTAGCTGGGACCACAGGCGCCCGCCACCGCGCCCGGCTAGTTTTTTTTTTTTTTTTAAGTAGAGACGGGGTTTCACCGTGTTAGCCAGGATGGTCTCGATCTCCTGACCTTGTGATCCGCCCGTCTTGGCCTCCCAAAGTGCTGGGATTACAGGCTTGAGCCACCGCGCCTGGCCCTGACTGATTTTCAAAGTGCCAGTACTGTTTTGCATTGCTAGCAGCTATGTATAAGAATTCTGTTTGATTCCCCCCCTCCACCAACATTTGATGTCAGTCTTTTAAATTTTAGTCACTCTAGTGTGTATGGTTTTGATCTCCATTTCCCTGATGCCTAGTGATGGCACTGAATACTTTTTAATGTGCTTTGTTAGTCTTTTGGCTATTTCTTAATTTGGTTATTTTATTATTGAGCTGCTTACGTATTCTGGATATAAATCTTTTGTTAGATACATGTTTAACAAACATTTTCCCCCTTTTCATTTGATTAATGGTGTCTTTGATAAACAGAAGTTTTAAATTCTGATAAAAAAAGAATTAGTGATAGCAAAACTAATCTAAGTGATAGTTAACTAAGTGAGAGTAAAACCTTGCAAATAGCAGGCACTTGATAAATAGTAAAAACTATTATTATCTTATTCTTCTCCTCCTTCTCCTTCCCTTTTGTCTTCTTCACAATAATGAAGTTATTAATAAAAACACTAGGCAAGATAATTTTATAAAGGAATGGTCTAGATAGGAAGAAACACTACCAGGTATTTCCACCTCTCCTCGTGCTAAGTTTCACTTCAAGTCCTGAAAAGACTGGAGATGTCCTTGCAAGCTCTTCTTACTTGTGCTCTTGACAGAATGAGAAAGATGACTGTGATTCCGTCTCTCACTTACCTGCAACTTAAACTGACCTCCACAAGGCAATGCTTTCACTCACACATTTCTCCCTCTGAAATGCCTCTCAACTCTCCCCCTTTTCCGTATCCCACCGACTATTACGGACTCAGCTCAGGTTCTGCCTTCCCTGGGAGCCTTTCCCAACTACGCATGCCATACTCATCACTCCCTTATCTGAGCCCCTGGGTGATCTTACAGTCCCCACAGCAGAGTTTGGAATGGTTTCACATTCCTGTGAGCTCATCCAGGACTGGGACCAGCCCCAGGGCAGTAGTTATAGGATACACAAAAATGTGAGCCCCAACATAGTCTCAGTGCCATGGGATTCATCCCTACACAAGGCAACAAAATATTTTCTTTAGCATCTTGCATTTGATCCACATAAATAACTGGAAAAGTCAGTAAGTGCCTTTCTAAGGAAAAATCAAGGTAACAGTGCTACTTTCTATGGCTCAGAGTAAAGATCCTCTGGCACAGTCAGATCTCCTTTGGGTGCCAGGTATCTTGTCAATTGAAAGTCGCCCACCATGTTTGCTTTTCTTCCTTCATTCCAATCTTGAAAATGAGACCTATGAGGTAGCAGCCCATATCCCTCCTGCACTCACTGGCAAACTTTCCCTTGGCTAACATCCCAGGAACTTGGTCCACCTGCCCTAAGGAGGTTGACCTGCCTTAGCCCCATAGAAGAACAAGCAAGGCTCCTGTTGATCCTGTCCAGAGCATTTGCTCCATGGATAATCATGATAATGAGCACACCTGACCCAGGTGTTGATACTTCAATGCTTTCAGGACCCTATTGCATCTATTAGCCCATCTGACAACAAGAAATGTGCACAGCACTTGGTGTTTTAGGCTTTACAGAGTATATTCACAAGCACAATTGAGCCTTCACAATGGTTCTGCAAAATGTTGCATCAAGGGGTCGAGGAATCAGAGGCATGTGGGCCTCAAAGACAGCCAATGTCGAGAGCTGCAGTGTGAGAGGCTGAGGAAGACAGTGTGTGGCAGTATAAAGAGCTTTGGACAAGGGCTCAGTGGCTGTAGATTCCAGTCCTGTCTCTGCCACTGTCCGGACAGTTTGGATTTAGGCAAGATGAGTCTCAACCCAAATGACAGCCTGAGAGGTAAATTAAGTGTCTCTTATGTCCCTTCCAACTCCCGAGGGGCATTGTTCAATGATCTCCAATTTAAAGTTAAATTGCCACTGGAGGATCTAGAAAAACTGGCAGATAGGCAAGACTAAATTGTAGCTCCCACTCAAATGGACAGAGCAGCATGCAGAGACTCACATCATGAACTTTTGCTCCAGGAACTACTGCAGGAATATACCAGGAAAGCCAAGAGGATCCACAGACCCTCTGAAGGAAGCAGATTATTCCTGCAGGACCCGGGAGACAGCCCAAATACTGTGAGAGCCCAAACTGTGAACGTGAGATAGGGGGGATCATCGCCCCAAAACACAGACCCTCACTGGGGAACCTGAAGGTCCAGATCACGGGAGAAGTATTTCAACAGATAGCACGATGAATGGAATAGTACCTCACATCTCAATACTAATGTTAAAGGATATGGAATTGCAGAATGGATAAGAATTTATCAAGCAAGTATCTGCTGCCTTCAAGAAACTTATCTAACACATAAGGACTCACATAAACTTAAGGTAAAAGGGTGGAAAAAGACAACTTTTGTTGTCTTTGTTAAAGAAACTTTAAAGCAACAGCAGTTAAAAAAAAGACAAACAGGTTATTTCCTGTCCAACAGGAAAATGTCACAATCCTAAATATATGTCCACCTAACACTGGACCTCCCAAATGTATAAAACAATTACTACTAGGCCTAAGAAATAAGACAGAAAGCAACACAATAATAGTGGAGGACTTCAATACTCCACTGACAGCACGAGACAGGTCATCAAGACAGAACGTCAACAAAGGAACAATGGATTTAAACTATACCCTGGAACAAATGGACTTAACAGATATTTACAGAACATTCTACCCATCAACCACAGAATATACATTCTATTCATCAGTGCATGGAACGTTCTCCAAGGTAGACCATATGATAGGCCACAAAACAAGTCTAAACAAATTTAAGAAAATTGAAATTATATCAAGTACTCTCTCAGACCACAGTGGAATAAAACTGGAAATCAACTTCAAAGGGAACCTTCAAAACCATGCAAATACATGGAAATTAAATAACCTGCTTCTGAATGATCACCGGGTCAACAATGAAATCAAGATGGAAATTTTAGAATTTTTTGAACTGAATGGTAATAGTGATACAACCTATCAAAACCTCTGGGATACAGCAAAGGTGGTGCTAAGAGGAAAGTTCATAGCCCTAAATGCCTACATCAAAAAGTCTAAAAGAGCACAATAGACAATCTAAGGTCACACCTCAAGGAACTAGAGGAATAAGAACAAACCAAACCCAAGCCCAGCAAAAGAAAGGAAATAACCAAGAGTAGGGCAGAACTAAAAGAAAGTGAAACAACAACAACAACAAAAATACAAAAGATAAATGAAACAAAAAGTTGGTTCTTTGAAAAGATAAGTAAAATTGATAGAACATTAGCAAGATTAACCAAGAAAAGAAGAGAGAAAATCCAAATAAGCGCAATTAGAAATGAAACAGAAGATATTACAACTGACACCACAGAAATACAAAACATAATTCAAGGCTACTATGAATACCTTTATGTGCATAAACCAGAAAACCTAGAGGAGATGGATAAATTCCTGGAGAGCTACAACCCTCCTACCTTAAATCAGGAAGAATTAGATACCCTGAATAGACCATTAGCAAGCAGCAAAGTTGAAATGGTAATTTAAAAATTACCAACAAAAAAAAATTCCAGAACCAGACAGATTCACAGCTTAATTCTACCAGACATTCAAAGAAAAATTGGTACCAATCCTATTGACAACATTCCACAAGATAGAGAAAGAGGGAATCCTCCCTAAATCATTCTATGAAGCCAGTATCATCCTAATACCAAAACCAGGAAAGGACATAACAAAAAAAGACAACTACAGACCAATATTCCTGATGAACATAGATGCAAAAATCCTTAACAAAATACTAGCTAACTGAATCTCACAACATATCAAAAAGATAATCCACCGTGATCAAGTGTGTTTCATACCAGGGATGCAGGGATGGTTTAACATATGCAAGTCAATAAATGTGATACATCACATAAACAGAAGTAAAAACAAAAATCACATAATCATCTCAACAGACAGAAAAAGCATTTGACAAAATCCAGCATCCCTTTATGATTAAAATCCTCAGCAAAATCGGCATACAGGGGACATACTTCAATGTAATAAAAGCCAACTATGACGGACCCACAGCCAACATAATACCAAAAAGGGAAAAGTTGAAAACATTCCCTCTGAGAACTGGAACAAGACAAGGATGCCCACTCTTACCCACTTGTATTCAACATAATACTGGAAGTCCTAGCCAGAGCAATCAGACAAAAGAAAGAAATGAAGAGTATCCAAATCAGTAAAGGGGAAGTCAAACTGTCAATGTTTGCTGATGAACAATCATATACTTAGAAAACCCTAAAGACTCCTCCAAAATGCTTGTAGAACTGATAAATGAATTCAGCAAAGTTTCAGGACACAAAATTAATCTACACAAATCAGTAGCTCTGCTACACGTCAACAGTGACCAAGCCGAGAATCAAATCAAGAACTCAACCCCTTTTACAATAGCTGCAAAAAAAAAAAAAAAAAAAAAAAAGACAAAAAAAGAAAAAAAGACTTAGGAATATACCTAACCAAAGAGGTGAAAGACATCTACAAGGAAAACTACAAAGCACTGCTGAAAGAAATCACAGATGAC
>NW_022317394.1:0-4936 GCF_002776525.5 Piliocolobus tephrosceles
GTCATCTGTGATTTCTTTCAGCAGTGCTTTGTAGTTTTCCTTGTAGATGTCTTTCACCTCTTTGGTTAGGTATATTCCTAAGTCTTTTTTTCTTTTTTTGTCTTTTTTTTTTTTTTTTTTTTTTTTGCAGCTATTGTAAAAGGGGTTGAGTTCTTGATTTGATTCTCGGCTTGGTCACTGTTGACGTGTAGCAGAGCTACTGATTTGTGTAGATTAATTTTGTGTCCTGAAACTTTGCTGAATTCATTTATCAGTTCTACAAGCATTTTGGAGGAGTCTTTAGGGTTTTCTAAGTATATGATTGTTCATCAGCAAACATTGACAGTTTGACTTCCCCTTTACTGATTTGGATACTCTTCATTTCTTTCTTTTGTCTGATTGCTCTGGCTAGGACTTCCAGTATTATGTTGAATACAAGTGGGTAAGAGTGGGCATCCTTGTCTTGTTCCAGTTCTCAGAGGGAATGTTTTCAACTTTTCCCTTTTTGGTATTATGTTGGCTGTGGGTCCGTCATAGTTGGCTTTTATTACATTGAAGTATGTCCCCTGTATGCCGATTTTGCTGAGGATTTTAATCATAAAGGGATGCTGGATTTTGTCAAATGCTTTTTCTGTCTGTTGAGATGATTATGTGATTTTTGTTTTTACTTCTGTTTATGTGATGTATCACATTTATTGACTTGCATATGTTAAACCATCCCTGCATCCCTGGTATGAAACACACTTGATCACGGTGGATTATCTTTTTGATATGTTGTGAGATTCAGTTAGCTAGTATTTTGTTAAGGATTTTTGCATCTATGTTCATCAGGAATATTGGTCTGTAGTTGTCTTTTTTTGTTATGTCCTTTCCTGGTTTTGGTATTAGGATGATACTGGCTTCATAGAATGATTTAGGGAGGATTCCCTCTTTCTCTATCTTGTGGAATGTTGTCAATAGGATTGGTACCAATTTTTCTTTGAATGTCTGGTAGAATTAAGCTGTGAATCTGTCTGGTTCTGGAATTTTTTTTTGTTGGTAATTTTTAAATTACCATTTCAACTTTGCTGCTTGCTAATGGTCTATTCAGGGTATCTAATTCTTCCTGATTTAAGGTAGGAGGGTTGTAGCTCTCCAGGAATTTATCCATCTCCTCTAGGTTTTCTGGTTTATGCACATAAAGGTATTCATAGTAGCCTTGAATTATGTTTTGTATTTCTGTGGTGTCAGTTGTAATATCTTCTGTTTCATTTCTAATTGCGCTTATTTGGATTTTCTCTCTTCTTTTCTTGGTTAATCTTGCTAATGTTCTATCAATTTTACTTATCTTTTCAAAGAACCAACTTTTTGTTTCATTTATCTTTTGTATTTTTGTTGTTGTTGTTGTTTCACTTTCTTTTAGTTCTGCCCTACTCTTGGTTATTTCCTTTCTTTTGCTGGGCTTGGGTTTGGTTTGTTCTTATTCCTCTAGTTCCTTGAGGTGTGACCTTAGATTGTCTATTGTGCTCTTTTAGACTTTTTGATGTAGGCATTTAGGGCTATGAACTTTCCTCTTAGCACCACCTTTGCTGTATCCCAGAGGTTTTGATAGGTTGTATCACTATTACCATTCAGTTCAAAAAATTCTAAAATTTCCATCTTGATTTCATTGTTGACCCGGTGATCATTCAGAAGCAGGTTATTTAATTTCCATGTATTTGCATGGTTTTGAAGGTTCCCTTTGAAGTTGATTTCCAGTTTTATTCCACTGTGGTCTGAGAGAGTACTTGATATAATTTCAATTTTCTTAAATTTGTTTAGACTTGTTTTGTGGCCTATCATATGGTCTACCTTGGAGAACGTTCCATGCACTGATGAATAGAATGTATATTCTGTGGTTGATGGGTAGAATGTTCTGTAAATATCTGTTAAGTCCATTTGTTCCAGGGTATAGTTTAAATCCATTGTTCCTTTGTTGACGTTCTGTCTTGATGACCTGTCTCGTGCTGTCAGTGGAGTATTGAAGTCCTCCACTATTATTGTGTTGCTTTCTGTCTTATTTCTTAGGCCTAGTAGTAATTGTTTTATACATTTGGGAGGTCCAGTGTTAGGTGGACATATATTTAGGATTGTGACATTTTCCTGTTGGACAGGAAATAACCTGTTTGTCTTTTTTTTAACTGCTGTTGCTTTAAAGTTTCTTTAACAAAGACAACAAAAGTTGTCTTTTTCCACCCTTTTACCTTAAGTTTATGTGAGTCCTTATGTGTTAGATAAGTTTCTTGAAGGCAGCAGATACTTGCTTGATAAATTCTTATCCATTCTGCAATTCCATATCCTTTAACATTAGTATTGAGATGTGAGGTACTATTCCATTCATCGTGCTATCTGTTGAAATACTTCTCCCGTGATCTGGACCTTCAGGTTCCCCAGTGAGGGTCTGTGTTTTGGGGCGATGATCCCCCCTATCTCACGTTCACAGTTTGGGCTCTCACAGTATTTGGGCTGTCTCCCGGGTCCTGCAGGAATAATCTGCTTCCTTCAGAGGGTCTGTGGATCCTCTTGGCTTTCCTGGTATATTCCTGCAGTAGTTCCTGGAGCAAAAGTTCATGATGTGAGTCTCTGCATGCTGCTCTGTCCATTTGAGTGGGAGCTACAATTTAGTCTTGCCTATCTGCCAGTTTTTCTAGATCCTCCAGTGGCAATTTAACTTTAAATTGGAGATCATTGAACAATGCCCCTCGGGAGTTGGAAGGGACATAAGAGACACTTAATTTACCTCTCAGGCTGTCATTTGGGTTGAGACTCATCTTGCCTAAATCCAAACTGTCCGGACAGTGGCAGAGACAGGACTGGAATCTACAGCCACTGAGCCCTTGTCCAAAGCTCTTTATACTGCCACACACTGTCTTCCTCAGCCTCTCACACTGCAGCTCTCGACATTGGCTGTCTTTGAGGCCCACATGCCTCTGATTCCTCGACCCCTTGATGCAACATTTTGCAGAACCATTGTGAAGGCTCAATTGTGCTTGTGAATATACTCTGTAAAGCCTAAAACACCAAGTGCTGTGCACATTTCTTGTTGTCAGATGGGCTAATAGATGCAATAGGGTCCTGAAAGCATTGAAGTATCAACACCTGGGTCAGGTGTGCTCATTATCATGATTATCCATGGAGCAAATGCTCTGGACAGGATCAACAGGAGCCTTGCTTGTTCTTCTATGGGGCTAAGGCAGGTCAACCTCCTTAGGGCAGGTGGACCAAGTTCCTGGGATGTTAGCCAAGGGAAAGTTTGCCAGTGAGTGCAGGAGGGATATGGGCTGCTACCTCATAGGTCTCATTTTCAAGATTGGAATGAAGGAAGAAAAGCAAACATGGTGGGCGACTTTCAATTGACAAGATACCTGGCACCCAAAGGAGATCTGACTGTGCCAGAGGATCTTTACTCTGAGCCATAGAAAGTAGCACTGTTACCTTGATTTTTCCTTAGAAAGGCACTTACTGACTTTTCCAGTTATTTATGTGGATCAAATGCAAGATGCTAAAGAAAATATTTTGTTGCCTTGTGTAGGGATGAATCCCATGGCACTGAGACTATGTTGGGGCTCACATTTTTGTGTATCCTATAACTACTGCCCTGGGGCTGGTCCCAGTCCTGGATGAGCTCACAGGAATGTGAAACCATTCCAAACTCTGCTGTGGGGACTGTAAGATCACCCAGGGGCTCAGATAAGGGAGTGATGAGTATGGCATGCGTAGTTGGGAAAGGCTCCCAGGGAAGGCAGAACCTGAGCTGAGTCCGTAATAGTCGGTGGGATACGGAAAAGGGGGAGAGTTGAGAGGCATTTCAGAGGGAGAAATGTGTGAGTGAAAGCATTGCCTTGTGGAGGTCAGTTTAAGTTGCAGGTAAGTGAGAGACGGAATCACAGTCATCTTTCTCATTCTGTCAAGAGCACAAGTAAGAAGAGCTTGCAAGGACATCTCCAGTCTTTTCAGGACTTGAAGTGAAACTTAGCACGAGGAGAGGTGGAAATACCTGGTAGTGTTTCTTCCTATCTAGACCATTCCTTTATAAAATTATCTTGCCTAGTGTTTTTATTAATAACTTCATTATTGTGAAGAAGACAAAAGGGAAGGAGAAGGAGGAGAAGAATAAGATAATAATAGTTTTTACTATTTATCAAGTGCCTGCTATTTGCAAGGTTTTACTCTCACTTAGTTAACTATCACTTAGATTAGTTTTGCTATCACTAATTCTTTTTTTATCAGAATTTAAAACTTCTGTTTATCAAAGACACCATTAATCAAATGAAAAGGGGGAAAATGTTTGTTAAACATGTATCTAACAAAAGATTTATATCCAGAATACGTAAGCAGCTCAATAATAAAATAACCAAATTAAGAAATAGCCAAAAGACTAACAAAGCACATTAAAAAGTATTCAGTGCCATCACTAGGCATCAGGGAAATGGAGATCAAAACCATACACACTAGAGTGACTAAAATTTAAAAGACTGACATCAAATGTTGGTGGAGGGGGGGAATCAAACAGAATTCTTATACATAGCTGCTAGCAATGCAAAACAGTACTGGCACTTTGAAAATCAGTCAGGGCCAGGCGCGGTGGCTCAAGCCTGTAATCCCAGCACTTTGGGAGGCCAAGACGGGCGGATCACAAGGTCAGGAGATCGAGACCATCCTGGCTAACACGGTGAAACCCCGTCTCTACTTAAAAAAAAAAAAAAAACTAGCCGGGCGCGGTGGCGGGCGCCTGTGGTCCCAGCTACTCAGGAGGCTGAGGCAGGAGAATGGCGTAAACCCGAGAGGCGGAGCTTGCAGTGAGCTGAGATCCGGCCACTGCACTCCAGCCTGGGCGACAGAGCGAGACTCCGTTTCAAAAAAAAAAAAAAAGAAAAGAAAAAAAAGAAAAAGAAAATCAGTCAGGCAGTTTCTCGTCAAGTTGGATGTCCATCTACCC
>NW_022317395.1:0-1027 GCF_002776525.5 Piliocolobus tephrosceles
CTGGAGGCTTTCCCTACAAACCCTCAATAGCACATCTGTGTCTGTTCAAGATCTCTGGGAAATAGACTCCCTCCCACAGAGAATATGCAAACCCACATGGAAACTTCTTTGCCAGCATGACTTTTCTGGACATGCCCAGGTGATACCTACTGGCTCCTTGACTCTCTTCCAGAAAATAGCAAGCAGGAAGACAGCTGCAATGGGTGGTCCCAGGTAACTGGTGATGGACTGGATGTAATCGAAGAGTTGCCCACTTTGTGCTGACTGCACAATGGGCACCCAGGCGATGCTGATGCCGATCAGCACCAGGATAAACAACCTGAAATTAAAGCCCCCACAACAAAGTGTCAATGAGTAGCTCTACATGAGTAGATATTGCCATGTATTATATGTATACATATATACGTACACACACTACCACCACCACCACCACCACTGCCAGCAGCAAATATGACCACAGCAAGAAAAAAATAATTAGAAAATGTATGCTTGAAGCTTTTTTTGCCTATAGGAAAGTCATTCATACCTATGAATTAGTGAAACACACTTGACTTTCAATAGTAGCCTAGGCCCACTCACCACCATAAGACAATCTCATTTGAGAGGAACAAGGTATGAATTTTGGAGCCTGATAGTCCTAGATTCAAATTCTTATTATTTCTGTGTGACATAGGAGACATTTCTTAACCTCTCTGAGTCTCAAGTTCTTCATCTGTAAACTGGGAATAGCACTGACCTTGCAAGGTGGGAATAAGAATTAGTGATAGTAGTAGTGATACAAACACACATGCACTGAATATTCTGTGGGAGTCACATGACATACACACCAGTGACCTCAATACAAGGCCATATATGATCATGTGTACAATACAAACTAAGATCTACAGCAGTACACTTCAGCAAGAATATTCATGTGTTTCTACAAACATATTTTTTCATTCTTTTGTGTAAATATCAAGGAGCGATACTGCTGGATTATAGGGTAGATGGACATCCAACTTGACGAGAAACTGCCTGACTGATTTTC
>NW_022317396.1:0-1027 GCF_002776525.5 Piliocolobus tephrosceles
GAAAATCAGTCAGGCAGTTTCTCGTCAAGTTGGATGTCCATCTACCCTATAATCCAGCAGTATCGCTCCTTGATATTTACACAAAAGAATGAAAAAATATGTTTGTAGAAACACATGAATATTCTTGCTGAAGTGTACTGCTGTAGATCTTAGTTTGTATTGTACACATGATCATATATGGCCTTGTATTGAGGTCACTGGTGTGTATGTCATGTGACTCCCACAGAATATTCAGTGCATGTGTGTTTGTATCACTACTACTATCACTAATTCTTATTCCCACCTTGCAAGGTCAGTGCTATTCCCAGTTTACAGATGAAGAACTTGAGACTCAGAGAGGTTAAGAAATGTCTCCTATGTCACACAGAAATAATAAGAATTTGAATCTAGGACTATCAGGCTCCAAAATTCATACCTTGTTCCTCTCAAATGAGATTGTCTTATGGTGGTGAGTGGGCCTAGGCTACTATTGAAAGTCAAGTGTGTTTCACTAATTCATAGGTATGAATGACTTTCCTATAGGCAAAAAAAGCTTCAAGCATACATTTTCTAATTATTTTTTTCTTGCTGTGGTCATATTTGCTGCTGGCAGTGGTGGTGGTGGTGGTGGTAGTGTGTGTACGTATATATGTATACATATAATACATGGCAATATCTACTCATGTAGAGCTACTCATTGACACTTTGTTGTGGGGGCTTTAATTTCAGGTTGTTTATCCTGGTGCTGATCGGCATCAGCATCGCCTGGGTGCCCATTGTGCAGTCAGCACAAAGTGGGCAACTCTTCGATTACATCCAGTCCATCACCAGTTACCTGGGACCACCCATTGCAGCTGTCTTCCTGCTTGCTATTTTCTGGAAGAGAGTCAAGGAGCCAGTAGGTATCACCTGGGCATGTCCAGAAAAGTCATGCTGGCAAAGAAGTTTCCATGTGGGTTTGCATATTCTCTGTGGGAGGGAGTCTATTTCCCAGAGATCTTGAACAGACACAGATGTGCTATTGAGGGTTTGTAGGGAAAGCCTCCAG
>NW_022317397.1:0-415 GCF_002776525.5 Piliocolobus tephrosceles
TGGCATATGGGTATAGATATCCCTGGGACCCAAGATAAACTAATGGATGATGATACCATGACTTCTTCAAGCAACCAAGCTCAACAAGGTCTGTCAGGGGCCAGCGTGCTCATACATCACACAGAGATAAAAATCAAGGGGGGACAGGGTGTGGTGTGATGTAAAGGACCTAGGGAGGGGAGGCTGGGGAGGAGCCTCAGGGGAGGGAGGAGTGGTGGTTACCTAGCAACCAGCCCCTATTAGTTAAGACCTCTTAAGTCATAATAATATTACCTAGCTAACAGTGTTACCCTAGGACCCCTCAGGAGGGCAAAATGCTTCATGGTCTGTTCCCCAAACTTCGAGTAATTTCACAGGGCTTCACAGTCTTCAATCATGTTCAAATGCCACACATATTATTATTTAATTAATTTGT
>NW_022317397.1:515-1073 GCF_002776525.5 Piliocolobus tephrosceles
TTTTTTTTTTTTTTTTTTTTGAGACGGAGTCTCCCTCTGTCACCCGGGCTGGAGTGCTGTGGCCGGATCTCAGCTCACTGCAAGCTCCGCCTCCTGGGTTTACGCCATTCTCCTGCCTCAGCCTCCCGGGTAGCTGGGACTACAGGCGCCCGCCACCTCGCCCGGCTAGTTTTTTTGTATTTTTTAGTAGAGACGGGGTTTCACAGTGTTAGCCAGGATGGTCTCGATCTGCTGACCTCGTGATCCGCCCGTCTCGGCCTCCCAAAGTGCTGGGATTACAGGCTTGAGCCACCGCGCCCAGCTATTTTTACAATGTTTTAAAAATTGACTTACATTTTAAAAATTGCAATCATGCTAAGAAATATTCTCCATAATATCCCAGGTTTGATGTTCTAGTATATATTCTCCCTAATGCGCAATAAAATTCGCATATTAAATGCAGAAATGTTTATCCATATACTACTTAAAATATGCTATATTAATGATAATAAAATACATTTTGAGAAACACTAGTGTAGTAGCAAGTGCCCTAAACTGGAAGCCAGGAAAATTGAGTTC
>NW_022317398.1:0-2174 GCF_002776525.5 Piliocolobus tephrosceles
TTCTCTCAGCAATATTCAATAGAAATATTCAAAACACTGTTAAAGAAAAAAATATTCATGACACATTTGTTAAGGATGACAAGACAGATTTCATTCAAGAGGAGCCATGATGATAGATGTAGGCACCACTGCAGTGGGATCCTGCAAAAGGGAAAATAAATTGGTCTTAACTTCCAACTTCAGGAAGAACAAGTGAGAATTTACAACCAAGAAACTCGGTAAATGTCAGCGGATGCAAAATCACTAAGAGGAAACTTCTGGGCAAGGTGTCAGGGCCCCAGGGGCAGAGAGTGATTGGCTCATGGATGGTAAAAGAATTTACCAACAATGGTATAGGTTTGAAAAGAAAAGTTGTATTAGAAAGAATGCTGCAGCAGAGTACAGTGGGGCGCTTAAACAAGAGAAGACTGAACACGCCTCGGTGCATTTTTTTAGGCATGTTTATGGCCCTTAAAGCAGGAACTTGAGGGTAATTTGTACCATATTAGTTACCTAAGTGATGGTCAATTATGACATTTCTAGCCATTTTGGTACCTTGATATCAGCAAGGGTTGCACAATGAGTTTTGGCATGCATGCATTCCAGAGATGTATACAAATTCTAGTTGCTTAGAAATTCTTGGGAAAGAAGGCTGCGCTAGATGTGGATTTAGATAACAGGGAAGTTTCATTACCTCTGAATTCTTCAGATAAGGGGTCTTGCCTCTGAGGGTCTGTTTGATGGCCACAAGGTGATCTTTTCTCTTTTCAGAAGCATCAAGGATAAGGGATTTCTAGCTAAATTGGCTTGACAGAACCATGCTGAAGGCAAAGCTGAATGATAAGATATCTAGAGTAATTACATACCAAGCATGGGAGATTTTCCCTAAATTGACTTACCGAGATTCTTGCTTGAAGTGTGTTCTATAAGGACAGAAAAGGAAGCCTGAGGTCAGACCGAGTCAAGTAGAGGACTCAGAGGAGCTCGATTAAAGGTTCGATCCAAAGAAGAGAGTCTTTGTAAACACACATGTAAACTTCAAGTTTCTAGTTGTCACATTAAAAAGAAACAGGTAAATTATTTTTATTTTTATTTTTATTTATGTATGTATGTATTTAATTTATTTGTTTGTTTATTTATTTATTTATTTTTGAGATGGAGTCTTGGTCTGTCGCCCAGGCTGGAGTGCAGTGGCCGGATCTCAACTCACCGCAAGCTCCGCCTCCCGGGTTCACGCCATTCTCCTGCCTCAGCCTCCTGAGTAGCTGGGACTACAAGCACCCACCACCACACCCGGCTAGTTTTTTGTATTTTTTAGTAGAGACGGGGTTTCACCGTGTTAGCCAGGATGGTCTCGATCTCCTGACCTCGTGATTCACCCGTCTCGGCCTCCCAAAGTGCTGGGATTACAGGCTTGAGCCACTGCGCCCAGCCTCTTAACTTCTTTAATACGATGCATAGATAACACAAAGGCAATGGAGAGAGCAAACTATGCAGTGATTTCTTGGAAACTGACACAAAAGCCCTAGAGAAAATTGTGAAGGCCTCTCTATTCACCACAGTTTCTTTTTCAACTTGTGTAAACTGCAACCATATTCTATCTAAATATGGCCCATGTTTTCCTCATTGTAAACCAGGCTTGTGGATCAAATAATTATCAGAAGACCAAGGAGTCAAGAAGAAATAACCAGAGAAGATAGAAAGGACCAAGATTAATCTTCTTGTAAGTTCTAAATCCTGCAATGTACACATCAGACTGAACATACAAGATTAAAAGGTAACTGCCTCTACTGAAGAAGGGAGAGTCAATGGCCTTTGGAAAGATGCTCAAGAGGGAATGGGGTGGGGGAAGAGAGAGAAAGAGACAATATTAATGAGAGGAACCCATAGTACACCAGATCCACTGGTTCAGAGATGTGTTCAGGATGTTGTCTCCATTCTCTCTCCTAACTCTCATGTTGACTCATAAGAGGCAGTGACTCACAACAGTAGCTTCGTTCGCTTTGGGAAAAACTCACATATTTATTCAAGAACCATGAACCATTTAGCTTTCTTGAGTGTGAGTTCTGATTCTGGAAAAGTCAGGAGTTTTCAATAACTCAGGCTGCTTGAGTCAACAAAGTTCATAAGAAGAAAGAAGAATGTGAACTAGAAAGAATGTACTGTTGACTGGTTATTTTAATGCTACATATATG
>NW_022317399.1:0-558 GCF_002776525.5 Piliocolobus tephrosceles
GAACTCAATTTTCCTGGCTTCCAGTTTAGGGCACTTGCTACTACACTAGTGTTTCTCAAAATGTATTTTATTATCATTAATATAGCATATTTTAAGTAGTATATGGATAAACATTTCTGCATTTAATATGCGAATTTTATTGCGCATTAGGGAGAATATATACTAGAACATCAAACCTGGGATATTATGGAGAATATTTCTTAGCATGATTGCAATTTTTAAAATGTAAGTCAATTTTTAAAACATTGTAAAAATAGCTGGGCGCGGTGGCTCAAGCCTGTAATCCCAGCACTTTGGGAGGCCGAGACGGGCGGATCACGAGGTCAGCAGATCGAGACCATCCTGGCTAACACTGTGAAACCCCGTCTCTACTAAAAAATACAAAAAAACTAGCCGGGCGAGGTGGCGGGCGCCTGTAGTCCCAGCTACCCGGGAGGCTGAGGCAGGAGAATGGCGTAAACCCAGGAGGCGGAGCTTGCAGTGAGCTGAGATCCGGCCACAGCACTCCAGCCCGGGTGACAGAGGGAGACTCCGTCTCAAAAAAAAAAAAAAAAAAAA
>NW_022317399.1:658-1073 GCF_002776525.5 Piliocolobus tephrosceles
ACAAATTAATTAAATAATAATATGTGTGGCATTTGAACATGATTGAAGACTGTGAAGCCCTGTGAAATTACTCGAAGTTTGGGGAACAGACCATGAAGCATTTTGCCCTCCTGAGGGGTCCTAGGGTAACACTGTTAGCTAGGTAATATTATTATGACTTAAGAGGTCTTAACTAATAGGGGCTGGTTGCTAGGTAACCACCACTCCTCCCTCCCCTGAGGCTCCTCCCCAGCCTCCCCTCCCTAGGTCCTTTACATCACACCACACCCTGTCCCCCCTTGATTTTTATCTCTGTGTGATGTATGAGCACGCTGGCCCCTGACAGACCTTGTTGAGCTTGGTTGCTTGAAGAAGTCATGGTATCATCATCCATTAGTTTATCTTGGGTCCCAGGGATATCTATACCCATATGCCA
>NW_022317400.1:0-1719 GCF_002776525.5 Piliocolobus tephrosceles
TCTATCTATAATAACACAGCAACAGGCTAACCTATTTTTTCCCTACATTTCCCCCTTCTCTTTTTAACACAATCACCATTATCATCATGACACCGAGATTACATACTTTATAAGGTAATAGAATATTACAGAATAAGTGGGGACAGGATGGTGTTAACATTAAAATTAAAGTTGCTAATGAAATTTTAGGGCACGCATAGTCATTGATAACATTTTATCAGGAAATAGGGTTTGAGAGCAGACAACCTGACTGGCCAAAATTTATTAGGTGGGAATTTTTTTTCCCTCCCAATAAGCCTGAGAGCACTACAGGATGCCGGGGCTTATTTCATCCCTTCGGCTTCAACTGTAAAAGGCGGCACGCCTCCAAGGGGGTCGTTTATAGGCCTACCCTTAGAGCGCATTCTCCTTCTCAGGGATATTCCATGCTGAGAAAAAGAATTCAGCGATATCTCTCCTATTTGTGTGCAAAAGGAGAAAAGATATGGCTCTGTCCGTCCGGCTCACCGGCGGCCAGTTCAAGGTTACCTCCCTTGTTTCCTGAACATCGCTGTTATCTCGTTCTTTTTTTAAGATGCCCAGTTTTCATACTGTTTAAACACACATGCTCTACAAACAATTTGTGTAGTTAAGGCAATTGTCATAGGGTCTTGAGGTGACATATATCTTCCTCATCTTACAAAGAAAATAATGGGATTAAAAGATTAAAGACAGACATAAGAAATTACAAAAGTATAAATTTTGAAGAACTAATAAAATGTCCATGAAATCTTCATATTATTATTATTTGTTGTTGTTGTTGTTGTGGCTCCAGCCAGTCCCTCTGTTCAAGGTCCCTGATTTTTCGCAACATTTTTTTTCTCTTTTTCTCTATACAAATGTGCCATGGCGATGAAGGCTTGTTCGTTTTCTCGATTGTGGCGCAGTATTCTTCGACTGGTCCAGCACACTAAAAACAAACCGATTAAACAGAGACACATAATTCCAAAATTTACTACAGTAGAGTTTCCAATAGACTTAATCCAAGTCGTGGGGTTTAATCCATAAAGATTTTTTGTCACTTGATCTAACGCCTCAGCTCCAGGGACAATATTTAAATGACTTTGAGAGGCTTCAAAAATTTGTTCTTTTAATTTAGAAATGTCTAAAGTGAGATTATCTTCTCTTCCCTGTAAATGGCGTTTTACCATGTCCCAGTGATGTTTAGACTCATTATAAATTTGGGGTGTAATACAAAAATCTGAAGTATTCCAGTCACACTGTAACTGGAAACGATGTTCCAAGCTCATGAGCCTATCTCCCATCCAAATGACAGTTTGTTTAAGATCATTAATTTGATTTGCCAATTTTTGATCGATACCAGATTGTGAATTCCACAACCTTGTGGAATTCTTTTGCCAATTGTCAACAAAGCTTACTGTCTGGACAGAAGAGTGTAATGCGACTCCTGCCACAGCGGCTGTAGATGTGACTGCAATTAATCCCATAATTACTGTAATTAAAGTAAAAACGAATCTTTTGGACCTTTTTAAAATGCCTTTTAATACTTCAGTCAAAATATGAATGGATGGCGAGGCCTCCCATGGTCGATCCATGGACACAGGGATCCACACGCCTTCTCTTGCTCTCACTAGCAGAATATGGTGCTGCCAATCAAAAGTCGAATCAATGCAAGTAAACAATCTGCAATTTTCACAAGTTATAGTTTGGTAGTCTGGT
>NW_022317400.1:1819-6653 GCF_002776525.5 Piliocolobus tephrosceles
CTGGAAAATAGGTTGATAGAGTAAAATGACTTACGATTTCTTTTTTCTATAGTTTGGTTTCCAGACCAAATTCTAAGGTGATATGAAGCTACAATAAGCCTCCATAATTCTGGATGTTCAGGACCAAAAACAGGACTTATTATTTTTGGTCTTGGAGTAGAGATTCCTTTTTCTCCCCATTTCCAAGGGTAGAAAGACTGTAATTTTTTGTGCTTAAGTTTGTCTAAATCTTCTGTTAAGTCACTATCCACAGTTGGACTCACTAGTGCACTGGGACAGGATTGAGTTTGTCCTGTGCAATCGTGGTAGAATTGACCTCGAGGTGCCCAATCCATAATAGTTCCAAATGTATTGTTTTGTAAAATCACGGCACTATCGGCTACACATTCTTCCCAAACTAAATCTCTTGTTTCTATGGAAATTTCCTTGGGGCAAGGTTTCCCTTTTGGCCTAAATCTTAATGATCTTTGATAAGAGAAGTCTTGAAAATAGTTTATCTGTGGTTTGAGTGACATTCCGCTTACCATGTGATAAGTAAATCTACAGGTGGGATTGCGAGTAGGCACCTCTACCAACCAATTTTGGATAGCAGGCATTAAACATCCTGGTGCTTTCCCTAGACATATAGGAGGATAACGATACCCAATGGAAATATTTATCATCATTCCTTCTTCCTCCGGTTTGGCAGGGCAACGATCATCTGTGGGACCAGGTACCCACACACTATTATTAACATATACTTCAATAGGATTATCCATCCATGTCACTGCCCGAATTAAGGGCGGGAAAGGCACATAGGCCCAGTAGGTATAATTAGCTGCAGCTGCTCCTGCAGGCACGGGGAGACTTACCACCGTTGATACAACCACTAAAGCTGCAAGCAGCATTTTTTCTGAGGTTTGTGTCACCTTTGTGCTAGCTAGGCTTTTTCTAGCTAACAGTGTCAGCTTCTTTAACTGTGCCCAGGTTGGCAGCTCCTCCTTCTTGGTGCATGGTGACTTCATCTGTTCTTCTGATATCACCACTTGATTCATCCTGCGAGTCAATGGTGCTCGATTGCAGTGTTTTCGTCTCCGTGGAGGCGCTTTTCTTTGCATCTCCGATGGGTTCATTGTAGAACTTCAAATGTCTAGTGGGTATCCAAATAGGGAGCTGATTTTCTCCTGGTGAAACACAAGCAAAGCCTCTTCCCCAGGTTATTACCTTCCCTATTTCCCATGTCTTATTTTTGTTGTCTTTCCACCAAATCAGTTTTCCTTCATGTGGGCTGTTCTTTTTACCAGTAAGATGTTGTTCTGCAGAAGTAGTAGTCTGATTTCTATAAATGTTTAAAAAATTTAAAGTATAGAGTGCTAGATTAAGCTGCATCTGAGGAGAGGCACACTCCTTACTGTCTCCCCCTTCTTTTTGTTTAACTAACTGAGTTTTGAGTGTTCTATTAGTTCTTTCTACTATGGCCTGTCCTTGGGAATTATAAGGAATTTCTGTTGTATGTGTAATATTCTACTGATTTAAGAATTTTTGGAAAGCTTTACTACAATAACCTGGTCCATTGTCAGTTTTAATTTTTTCTGGGACTCCCATCACAGCAAAACAAGATAATAAATGTTTTTTAACATGGGAAGTACTTTCTCCTGTTTGGCATGTTGCCCATATGAAATGTGAATAAGTATCAACTGTTACATGAACATATGATAATTTTCCAAATGAAGGTACATGGGTAACATCCATTTGCCATAATGCATTGGGACACAGACCTCTGGGATTAACTCCTGCCTCTTGAGTGGGCAGGTGTAGTATTTGACACTGGGTACAATGTTGTACAATATTTTTTGCCTGTTTCCATGTGACATCAAATTTGTTTTTTAACCCTGCTGCATTTACATGAGTCAAAGCATGAAGTTCTTGTGCTTTTATGAATGCAGAGGATACCAGTAAGTCAGCTTGTTTATTTGCTTCAGTTAAAGGTCCTGGTAAATTACTATGTGCTCGAATATGAGTAATATAAAATGGGAAATTCCTCTTTCTTACAGTTTGTTGTAACAAATTGAATAGCTGGTTTAGCTGATCATCCATGCTATATTTAATTAGAGCTGTCTCAACATCCCTTGTAGCCTGTACTACATATGTAGAATCTGATATAATATTAACAGGTTGATTAAAATCTTCTAACACTGTAATGACTGCAACCAACTCTGCCCTTTGAGCTGATTGATATTGAGTTTTGATTACTCGCTCTTTTGGCCCTGTGTAAGCTGCTTTTCCATTGCTGGAACCATCAGTAAATATTGTTAGAGCATTTTCTAAAGGTTTATATCTGGTAATTTTAGGTAAAATCCAAGTAGTCAATTTTAAAAACTGGAAGATTTTTGTTTTTGGGTAATGATTATCAATAATTCCCACAAAATCAGCAAGGCCAATTTGCCATGTACTAGAATCGATAAAGGCTTGTTTAACTTGTTCCTTGGTTAAAGGAACAACTATTTTGTCTGGGTCCTTACCACACAACTTTATTATTCGTAATCTTGTTTGACCAATTAATGTAGCTATTTGATTCAAGTACAATGTAAAAGTTTTAATTGTACTGTGTGGAAGGAATGACCACTCCACAAGATCAGTATTTTGAACAATGATGCCTGTTGGAGAATGTGCAGTGGCAAAAATCAAAAGTTGGAGTGGGGCCAAAGAATCTATTCTATTTATTTGTGCTGACTGAATTTTTTCTTCCACTAATTTAATTTCTTTTGTTGCCTCTGGAGTTAATATTCTTTTACTATTTAAGTCTGGGTCTCCTCTTAGGATTGAGAACAAATTTGACATGGCATAAGTAGGAATGCCTAGAGTTGGCCGAATCCAATTAATATCGCCTAACAATTTTTGAAAGTCATTTAATGTTTTTAATGTATCTTTTCTTATTTCTATTTTTTGTGGCTTAATTTTTCTATTTTCTATTTGCATCCCTAAATAATGAAAGGGAGCAGAGGTTTGGATCTTATCAAATGCTATTGTTAGTCCAGCGTTGGCAACCTCTGCTTGTAGAAATGTGTAACAGTCAATTAATTTGTCTCTTGTTTCTGCAGCACATAAAATGTCATCAATATAGTGAATGATATAACAATCTGAAAATTTGTCTCTAACTGGTTGAAGGACTTGACCTACGAAAGTTTGACAAATAGTTGGACTATTAAGCATTCCCTGTGGTAAAACTTTCCACTGAAACCTGGTGGCTGGTTCTTTATTATTTATGGCTGGTATAGTAAAAGCAAATTTTTTACAATCTTGCTCTGCCAGAGGAATGGTAAAAAAGCAATCCTTCAGATCAATTATAATTAAAGGCCAGTCTTTTGGGATCATGGCCGGGGAGGGCAATCCAGGTTGGAGAGGCCCCATGGGTTGAATTACAGCGTTTACGGCTCTTAAGTCCATTAACATACGCCATTTGCCTGATTTTTTCTGAATTACAAATACAGGAGAATTCCAGGGTGAGAATGAAGATTTTGCCAGAATCTCCCAATCATAAGGAATGAGTCTATATCCATGAGCAATGGAATCTAATAATGTTCTCATGTAAGGAGAGTTGGGTCCATACTGTTTTACTCCTTCTTTCATTTCTTTCAGCATTTTTATAGAAAAGGACTGATATCTGGCTTCAGCCACGGGAGGCTCTCCCTCTTGAGCCCCTTCTCTAGGTGGTCTTGCTTCTAATATTACTGGGAATTGCCACGCCTCAATATCTCCCTGTTTTCTTGTTTCATCAATAATTTTATGTATTGCACTACCCTGTGTACTGGGCGGTGCTGTAGGATTAAGTCTCATGGTGGGCGGCTGAGGATATGGCGCCCTGCCCTGTGGCACTGGAAATGTTCCTGGCTGTCCACACAGATTTTCTGGGGGCTGCCGATACTGCAGTTCAGCTGGCGGCCCGTATTGATAGGCTACTGGCTGCTGGATCTTACTTTCTACCTGCTGATATTGTGGATACTGTACTTGGATTGGCATTGCCATGGCAGAGACTCTATCTTTCTCTATTTGATCTTCTTTTGGAGTTTGTACTTGTTTAACCTGCATTTGAGGTTCTAAGGTTGTAGGCATCTGAGCTGTTGTAAGAGGAGTTGGCCATCGTGGTTTAGACTCTGATGGCTCTGCTAATTTTGAATCCTTTTCCTCTAATTTTAACGTTTCAGGATATATTACCTCCTGTAATTGATTGTTGTCAACATTTTGCGTTGACCGAGCCATTACCGGCTCTGCTACACATTCACAGTGTGAATTTTTTTTTCCTTTCCGGGATTCTATCCCTGCCTCTTTTTCACAATCTACTGCACAGCTTTTAGGGACATCAGAAATTGAAACGCTATCTTCTTCTGTTTGCAATGGTTCTAAAGCTACTTTAATAATGACCCAATCATTCCATACTGTAAGTGGGATGATTTTACCTTCCCTACTTGCTTGTTTTAATTCTTGGCCAATTTTTTCCCAATCTTTTAGATCTAAAGTTCCCTGTTCTGGAAACCATGGACAAAACTGTTCTATTGTTTGAAAGAGCGTATTTAGATTTTTGGTAGACACTTTAACTCCCCCTCTTTTTAAGAGAATTTTTATAAAGCTGCGATAAGAGGCATATTTACTTTTAGTTTGCCCCATTGTTTCCCTAGGTTCTTCCGAGCGCACAAGCTTACCGCAAGGCTGACTGTAGAGTACTCGGGAGTCTCTCGTCGACTTGTCCTCAATGACCACGCTCCAGCGTGCCTTCACCTTAGCAAAAAGCTCCCACGTTGGACGCCAGATGAAGGGGTGGCCTGCCCCTCCACACCTGTGGGTGCTTCTCGCTAGG
>NW_022317401.1:0-4834 GCF_002776525.5 Piliocolobus tephrosceles
CCTAGCGAGAAGCACCCACAGGTGTGGAGGGGCAGGCCACCCCTTCATCTGGCGTCCAACGTGGGAGCTTTTTGCTAAGGTGAAGGCACGCTGGAGCGTGGTCATTGAGGACAAGTCGACGAGAGACTCCCGAGTACTCTACAGTCAGCCTTGCGGTAAGCTTGTGCGCTCGGAAGAACCTAGGGAAACAATGGGGCAAACTAAAAGTAAATATGCCTCTTATCGCAGCTTTATAAAAATTCTCTTAAAAAGAGGGGGAGTTAAAGTGTCTACCAAAAATCTAAATACGCTCTTTCAAACAATAGAACAGTTTTGTCCATGGTTTCCAGAACAGGGAACTTTAGATCTAAAAGATTGGGAAAAAATTGGCCAAGAATTAAAACAAGCAAGTAGGGAAGGTAAAATCATCCCACTTACAGTATGGAATGATTGGGTCATTATTAAAGTAGCTTTAGAACCATTGCAAACAGAAGAAGATAGCGTTTCAATTTCTGATGTCCCTAAAAGCTGTGCAGTAGATTGTGAAAAAGAGGCAGGGATAGAATCCCGGAAAGGAAAAAAAAATTCACACTGTGAATGTGTAGCAGAGCCGGTAATGGCTCGGTCAACGCAAAATGTTGACAACAATCAATTACAGGAGGTAATATATCCTGAAACGTTAAAATTAGAGGAAAAGGATTCAAAATTAGCAGAGCCATCAGAGTCTAAACCACGATGGCCAACTCCTCTTACAACAGCTCAGATGCCTACAACCTTAGAACCTCAAATGCAGGTTAAACAAGTACAAACTCCAAAAGAAGATCAAATAGAGAAAGATAGAGTCTCTGCCATGGCAATGCCAATCCAAGTACAGTATCCACAATATCAGCAGGTAGAAAGTAAGATCCAGCAGCCAGTAGCCTATCAATACGGGCCGCCAGCTGAACTGCAGTATCGGCAGCCCCCAGAAAATCTGTGTGGACAGCCAGGAACATTTCCAGTGCCACAGGGCAGGGCGCCATATCCTCAGCCGCCCACCATGAGACTTAATCCTACAGCACCGCCCAGTACACAGGGTAGTGCAATACATAAAATTATTGATGAAACAAGAAAACAGGGAGATATTGAGGCGTGGCAATTCCCAGTAATATTAGAAGCAAGACCACCTAGAGAAGGGGCTCAAGAGGGAGAGCCTCCCGTGGCTGAAGCCAGATATCAGTCCTTTTCTATAAAAATGCTGAAAGAAATGAAAGAAGGAGTAAAACAGTATGGACCCAACTCTCCTTACATGAGAACATTATTAGATTCCATTGCTCATGGATATAGACTCATTCCTTATGATTGGGAGATTCTGGCAAAATCTTCATTCTCACCCTGGAATTCTCCTGTATTTGTAATTCAGAAAAAATCAGGCAAATGGCGTATGTTAATGGACTTAAGAGCCGTAAACGCTGTAATTCAACCCATGGGGCCTCTCCAACCTGGATTGCCCTCCCCGGCCATGATCCCAAAAGACTGGCCTTTAATTATAATTGATCTGAAGGATTGCTTTTTTACCATTCCTCTGGCAGAGCAAGATTGTAAAAAATTTGCTTTTACTATACCAGCCATAAATAATAAAGAACCAGCCACCAGGTTTCAGTGGAAAGTTTTACCACAGGGAATGCTTAATAGTCCAACTATTTGTCAAACTTTCGTAGGTCAAGTCCTTCAACCAGTTAGAGACAAATTTTCAGATTGTTATATCATTCACTATATTGATGACATTTTATGTGCTGCAGAAACAAGAGACAAATTAATTGACTGTTACACATTTCTACAAGCAGAGGTTGCCAACGCTGGACTAACAATAGCATTTGATAAGATCCAAACCTCTGCTCCCTTTCATTATTTAGGGATGCAAATAGAAAATAGAAAAATTAAGCCACAAAAAATAGAAATAAGAAAAGATACATTAAAAACATTAAATGACTTTCAAAAATTGTTAGGCGATATTAATTGGATTCGGCCAACTCTAGGCATTCCTACTTATGCCATGTCAAATTTGTTCTCAATCCTAAGAGGAGACCCAGACTTAAATAGTAAAAGAATATTAACTCCAGAGGCAACAAAAGAAATTAAATTAGTGGAAGAAAAAATTCAGTCAGCACAAATAAATAGAATAGATTCTTTGGCCCCACTCCAACTTTTGATTTTTGCCACTGCACATTCTCCAACAGGCATCATTGTTCAAAATACTGATCTTGTGGAGTGGTCATTCCTTCCACACAGTACAATTAAAACTTTTACATTGTACTTGAATCAAATAGCTACATTAATTGGTCAAACAAGATTACGAATAATAAAGTTGTGTGGTAAGGACCCAGACAAAATAGTTGTTCCTTTAACCAAGGAACAAGTTAAACAAGCCTTTATCGATTCTAGTACATGGCAAATTGGCCTTGCTGATTTTGTGGGAATTATTGATAATCATTACCCAAAAACAAAAATCTTCCAGTTTTTAAAATTGACTACTTGGATTTTACCTAAAATTACCAGATATAAACCTTTAGAAAATGCTCTAACAATATTTACTGATGGTTCCAGCAATGGAAAAGCAGCTTACACAGGGCCAAAAGAGCGAGTAATCAAAACTCAATATCAATCAGCTCAAAGGGCAGAGTTGGTTGCAGTCATTACAGTGTTAGAAGATTTTAATCAACCTGTTAATATTATATCAGATTCTACATATGTAGTACAGGCTACAAGGGATGTTGAGACAGCTCTAATTAAATATAGCATGGATGATCAGCTAAACCAGCTATTCAATTTGTTACAACAAACTGTAAGAAAGAGGAATTTCCCATTTTATATTACTCATATTCGAGCACATAGTAATTTACCAGGACCTTTAACTGAAGCAAATAAACAAGCTGACTTACTGGTATCCTCTGCATTCATAAAAGCACAAGAACTTCATGCTTTGACTCATGTAAATGCAGCAGGGTTAAAAAACAAATTTGATGTCACATGGAAACAGGCAAAAAATATTGTACAACATTGTACCCAGTGTCAAATACTACACCTGCCCACTCAAGAGGCAGGAGTTAATCCCAGAGGTCTGTGTCCCAATGCATTATGGCAAATGGATGTTACCCATGTACCTTCATTTGGAAAATTATCATATGTTCATGTAACAGTTGATACTTATTCACATTTCATATGGGCAACATGCCAAACAGGAGAAAGTACTTCCCATGTTAAAAAACATTTATTATCTTGTTTTGCTGTGATGGGAGTCCCAGAAAAAATTAAAACTGACAATGGACCAGGTTATTGTAGTAAAGCTTTCCAAAAATTCTTAAATCAGTAGAATATTACACATACAACAGAAATTCCTTATAATTCCCAAGGACAGGCCATAGTAGAAAGAACTAATAGAACACTCAAAACTCAGTTAGTTAAACAAAAAGAAGGGGGAGACAGTAAGGAGTGTGCCTCTCCTCAGATGCAGCTTAATCTAGCACTCTATACTTTAAATTTTTTAAACATTTATAGAAATCAGACTACTACTTCTGCAGAACAACATCTTACTGGTAAAAAGAACAGCCCACATGAAGGAAAACTGATTTGGTGGAAAGACAACAAAAATAAGACATGGGAAATAGGGAAGGTAATAACCTGGGGAAGAGGCTTTGCTTGTGTTTCACCAGGAGAAAATCAGCTCCCTATTTGGATACCCACTAGACATTTGAAGTTCTACAATGAACCCATCGGAGATGCAAAGAAAAGCGCCTCCACGGAGACGAAAACACTGCAATCGAGCACCATTGACTCGCAGGATGAATCAAGTGGTGATATCAGAAGAACAGATGAAGTCACCATGCACCAAGAAGGAGGAGCTGCCAACCTGGGCACAGTTAAAGAAGCTGACACTGTTAGCTAGAAAAAGCCTAGCTAGCACAAAGGTGACACAAACCTCAGAAAAAATGCTGCTTGCAGCTTTAGTGGTTGTATCAACGGTGGTAAGTCTCCCCGTGCCTGCAGGAGCAGCTGCAGCTAATTATACCTACTGGGCCTATGTGCCTTTCCCGCCCTTAATTCGGGCAGTGACATGGATGGATAATCCTATTGAAGTATATGTTAATAATAGTGTGTGGGTACCTGGTCCCACAGATGATCGTTGCCCTGCCAAACCGGAGGAAGAAGGAATGATGATAAATATTTCCATTGGGTATCGTTATCCTCCTATATGTCTAGGGAAAGCACCAGGATGTTTAATGCCTGCTATCCAAAATTGGTTGGTAGAGGTGCCTACTCGCAATCCCACCTGTAGATTTACTTATCACATGGTAAGCGGAATGTCACTCAAACCACAGATAAACTATTTTCAAGACTTCTCTTATCAAAGATCATTAAGATTTAGGCCAAAAGGGAAACCTTGCCCCAAGGAAATTTCCATAGAAACAAGAGATTTAGTTTGGGAAGAATGTGTAGCCGATAGTGCCGTGATTTTACAAAACAATACATTTGGAACTATTATGGATTGGGCACCTCGAGGTCAATTCTACCACGATTGCACAGGACAAACTCAATCCTGTCCCAGTGCACTAGTGAGTCCAACTGTGGATAGTGACTTAACAGAAGATTTAGACAAACTTAAGCACAAAAAATTACAGTCTTTCTACCCTTGGAAATGGGGAGAAAAAGGAATCTCTACTCCAAGACCAAAAATAATAAGTCCTGTTTTTGGTCCTGAACATCCAGAATTATGGAGGCTTATTGTAGCTTCATATCACCTTAGAATTTGGTCTGGAAACCAAACTATAGAAAAAAGAAATCGTAAGTCATTTTACTCTATCAACCTATTTTCCAG
>NW_022317401.1:4934-6653 GCF_002776525.5 Piliocolobus tephrosceles
ACCAGACTACCAAACTATAACTTGTGAAAATTGCAGATTGTTTACTTGCATTGATTCGACTTTTGATTGGCAGCACCATATTCTGCTAGTGAGAGCAAGAGAAGGCGTGTGGATCCCTGTGTCCATGGATCGACCATGGGAGGCCTCGCCATCCATTCATATTTTGACTGAAGTATTAAAAGGCATTTTAAAAAGGTCCAAAAGATTCGTTTTTACTTTAATTACAGTAATTATGGGATTAATTGCAGTCACATCTACAGCCGCTGTGGCAGGAGTCGCATTACACTCTTCTGTCCAGACAGTAAGCTTTGTTGACAATTGGCAAAAGAATTCCACAAGGTTGTGGAATTCACAATCTGGTATCGATCAAAAATTGGCAAATCAAATTAATGATCTTAAACAAACTGTCATTTGGATGGGAGATAGGCTCATGAGCTTGGAACATCGTTTCCAGTTACAGTGTGACTGGAATACTTCAGATTTTTGTATTACACCCCAAATTTATAATGAGTCTAAACATCACTGGGACATGGTAAAACGCCATTTACAGGGAAGAGAAGATAATCTCACTTTAGACATTTCTAAATTAAAAGAACAAATTTTTGAAGCCTCTCAAAGTCATTTAAATATTGTCCCTGGAGCTGAGGCGTTAGATCAAGTGACAAAAAATCTTTATGGATTAAACCCCACGACTTGGATTAAGTCTATTGGAAACTCTACTGTAGTAAATTTTGGAATTATGTGTCTCTGTTTAATCGGTTTGTTTTTAGTGTGCTGGACCAGTCGAAGAATACTGCGCCACAATCGAGAAAACGAACAAGCCTTCATCGCCATGGCACATTTGTATAGAGAAAAAGAGAAAAAAAATGTTGCGAAAAATCAGGGACCTTGAACAGAGGGACTGGCTGGAGCCACAACAACAACAACAACAAATAATAATAATATGAAGATTTCATGGACATTTTATTAGTTCTTCAAAATTTATACTTTTGTAATTTCTTATGTCTGTCTTTAATCTTTTAATCCCATTATTTTCTTTGTAAGATGAGGAAGATATATGTCACCTCAAGACCCTATGACAATTGCCTTAACTACACAAATTGTTTGTAGAGCATGTGTGTTTAAACAGTATGAAAACTGGGCATCTTAAAAAAAGAACGAGATAACAGCGATGTTCAGGAAACAAGGGAGGTAACCTTGAACTGGCCGCCGGTGAGCCGGACGGACAGAGCCATATCTTTTCTCCTTTTGCACACAAATAGGAGAGATATCGCTGAATTCTTTTTCTCAGCATGGAATATCCCTGAGAAGGAGAATGCGCTCTAAGGGTAGGCCTATAAACGACCCCCTTGGAGGCGTGCCGCCTTTTACAGTTGAAGCCGAAGGGATGAAATAAGCCCCGGCATCCTGTAGTGCTCTCAGGCTTATTGGGAGGGAAAAAAAATTCCCACCTAATAAATTTTGGCCAGTCAGGTTGTCTGCTCTCAAACCCTATTTCCTGATAAAATGTTATCAATGACTATGCGTGCCCTAAAATTTCATTAGCAACTTTAATTTTAATGTTAACACCATCCTGTCCCCACTTATTCTGTAATATTCTATTACCTTATAAAGTATGTAATCTCGGTGTCATGATGATAATGGTGATTGTGTTAAAAAGAGAAGGGGGAAATGTAGGGAAAAAATAGGTTAGCCTGTTGCTGTGTTATTATAGATAGA
>NW_022317402.1:0-5929 GCF_002776525.5 Piliocolobus tephrosceles
CATTTGTTCACAAACGTCCAATGTGGCCTCTGCCAGGGAATGCCACCAACAGCCGCACCCGCCAGGCGACTTCACACACCCGCTGCCTCCCTCTGGCCATCAGTCATCAGTCAGTGGGGACAGGAGCAGCGAGCACCCATATGGGGTCTGGACGTGGCTTCCAACCCAGGCCCTGGCCCAAGTGCCCTCATGTATGACACAGGCGAGCTCCCAGCACCCTCTGCCTTGTGCACAGCCACCTGCATCTCCCAGCCATGGCGTCTCACAGGTGACCTGGCCACCGTGGCTGCTTCTGGGGCGTCCATCGTCTCCTGTGCACACCAGCCCCGCTTCTCCTAAGGCTGCCCAAGTGCTGGTTTCCTCTGCTCCTCAGCGGGGTGGCACCTCTGCCTTCTCAGTGCCAGAGGAGCCTAGGCCGTGTATGCAGCCACTGGGGTGAAGCTCATCTCAGCCTCACCTCCCACCAGGCTTGTTCCTGCCACCTTCTCCATTGGCCACGTGTCCTCAGGCCGCCTGCTGTGAGGGCCCCAGCTGGCACCTGGCACAGTCCACTTGCAGTTCTAGTGCCAGTCGTTGTGGGCTGTCTCTCTTCGTGTTCCGGGAGTGGGATGGGGTCTTACTCACTGTCTGTTTTCTCATCAAATCACCAGTTCCTGAGCACTGTGCTTTGGCTTTGCCTGTGTTTTTAACGTTTAACCTGAAGCCACGCAGTGGGCACTCTGCTGTGCCGGCTCACCATGGTCAGTAGTGTGCGGGAGTGGTCCGTCCACACTGCGTCGAGGAGCCCTGGCGCTCGCGCTCATGCTGCCCACCCTTCCGCGGGTACGCCCGCTGTCCCTCAGACCACCATGCTGTCAGCAGGCGCCTGTCCACGCGGCTTCCCTTTCTTGGCAACTAGGGATGAAGCTGTTGTGGGCATTCCTGGGATGTTCTTTGGGGCATGTGGGCAGGAGTCTCTTGGGTCAATCTGGAAGTGGAGCCGTTGGATCTGGGATCATGTGTGTCTTTACATTCATCAGATGATGCTAAGCAGTTCCCAGAGGGGTCGAAGCCATTCACCTACACAGTTTCCTGTTGGCCCGTGTCCTTGCTGGCACTGGCCACTGTCAGACTTTGCAATGTCTTAGCCTTTTCTAAGGCTGTGTGGAAGCCTTATGGTTTGCATTTTCCTGGTCATACTAACAAAGCTGAGTGCTTCCCGCCGAGCCCTGGGCATTTGGATACCCTGTCCCCGAGGGGCCTTTTCAAGCCAGCTGCCCTTTGTGTCTTGAGTTCTTATTGATCTGTACAGGTTCTTTATATATTGTGGAGACAAGCCAACATTTGTTGTGTGTAGCAAATATCTCCTACCCTGGGGTTTGCCTTTTCACTCTCTTGATGACATTTTTTCAATGAACAGAAGTCCTTTCTTTTAATCTGGTGCCTTCTAAGAATCTTTTCCTGCAAGGCAAGGCATTCTGTGTCCTGTAACAAATTTCCCCCATGCCAAGGACATCAGAAATTCTTTTGCATGACCTTCCTGAGGCTTCTCGATCTGATCTGGAGGACAACCATTTAGCATGCAGACACGGCTGCACCTTCCCTTAAATCAACAAATTCCCACCAACTGACTTTTCCTCACACCAGCCACATATGCACCCTTCATTTTCTCCACCTAAAAATGGGCAACCGGAGGCTGGATGGGTCTCAGAAGGCAGGTGCTGTTGGCAGCCCTGGCCTAACACCCATCCTGGCTTAAGCGGACCCCCAGGGGCCTCTCAGTGCCACCTGAGGGCCCCCACAGACTCTGTTCCCATTAGGTGTGCTGAGCCTTCTGGTCCCACCTACTGTGTCACTGTGTCCAGAGGCCGCTGACAATTGACACAGGCCGGGGTTAACACAACAGGAACGCATTCCCCTGTGGTCCTGGAGACCAGAAGCCCAGTGTCCAGGCATCTCGGGTGGGCTTCCTCTGGAGGCTTGGGGGGACCCTCCCCGCCTCTTCCAGCTCCTGGTGGCTCCAGTTGTCCTGCACGTGTGGCTGCGTCACTCCAGTCCCAGCCTCACAGCGACTGTCTTAGTCCGTGGGTATTGCTGTAGCAGCACCAGGCATGGTAATGTATGAAATGGTATGTTCACTTCTCACAGTTCTGGAGGCTGGAGAGTCCAAGATCAAGGCACCTGCAGGCTTGGTGTCCGACAAGGGCCCTTCCCTGCTTCCAAGACAGGGCCTGGTTGCTGTGTCTTCATGCTGCAGCCCTTGGACAAGGCACTCCGTCATTCCCCGGAACCCGGCCCCAGAGCTCAGTCTCATCCCCCAAAGACTCTAACTCTTAATGCCGCCACAATGGGGATTAGGTTCCAGTGTGGATTTCGGAGGGGACGAATTCAGCCTCTGGCACCTTCTCCTCTTCTCTGTGTGTCTTCTCTTCTGCCTTTTCTAGGTAGAGACACTCACCATTGGATTTAGGGCTCAGCCGTGGCTAATCCGGGATGATCTCATTTCCAGATCCTTTCTCCAAACAAGGTTGCATTCACAGGTTCTGGGGATTAGATGGGGCCACCGCTGGCCCAGAGCTGGCCTTATCCCAGCTGCCTGCAGGTGCCCTGGACCTGGAGCCCAGAAGGCAACCCAAGGGCAGTGACTGGGCTGGGGCGGGGCACGGTCCTCGTGCGTCTGGCGCTCAGTGAAGCTGCGCTGGATGAGGGACCAGCCCCTGGTTCTGCTGTGTTCTGTAACCTGCTCTGCCCCTTGTGAGAGCCCCGGCTGTTTTCTCCTGTAACCCACTGTGCCTCCCGTGAGAGCCCCAGCTGTGTTTTCTCTAATCTGCTGTGCCCCCCGTGAGAGCCCTGACTGTCCCCACGGGAGGTGCCTTTAATGGAGGCCTGTCCCACCGCATCTGCAGCTGCCGAGTCTCAGACGTGGTTGATGGGATGAGCCCGCCGGGATCTATTTTATTCCCTTTTGGGATGCTCTGTTGGCGGAATGTCCTGTGTGGTGCTTTAGAGAAATGGTGTTGGCATGGGTGGTGGGCACTGGCTGGGGATGTGGTTTAACTCTCACTTGGGCCTTGGACAGCCGTCTCAGACCAGGATGAGTCTCTGCTGCAGTGTCCTTTGCAGAGTCCGGGAGCCCCATTGCACCTCCGTCCCACGGTGGCCATTTGGTGGCAAAGTTGGTGCCCCTGGCAGCCCCAGCATCTGTGGCCTGGATACTCAGTCCTAGTGGTCTGAAATGTTCCCTCCTCCCTCCTGCGTCTCCCTGTCATCCTTAATCCTGAGTCTCCCACTCAGAAGGGATTTGCTGTGTAGCCTGGGAGGATTTTCTCTGTGACTTCCCCACCTTCTCATCCCTACACCTGTGTGCAGATGGGCTCCGGTGGCTGTCCCCAAAGTGGCCGTGCTGAAGGCTGCGGGGACCACATCCTGCAGATGGGGGCCAAGATGTGGTTCCCAGAGGCAGAGGGCACCAGGGGCTGGGTGCTGAGTGCACCCTATTGACCCGAGAAGCTCCTGTGCACCCATCTGTTTTCTTCTGAGGGCGGAGAGTGAGTGGAGGTGGCCGGGCCGCGCAGCCCCTTCTCCCCTGCCCCCCTTACCGGAAGGCTCCTTGTGCAGGGTCCCTCCCACCCCATGGGACTTAGGAGAGTGTGAAGCCTGCCCTGTCCTGCCCAGGTCTGAGGCCACGCGGTTGTGGTGAGTGGCAGGGGTCCCGAGTGGCCCCGTGCAGGATGGCTGAAGGACGCCATGTGAGACGACCAGGTTAGAAGTGTGGTGTGCTGCGGACGCTGCCACAGGACTCGGCCCTGCCCTCCTCCTCCCACTTCCTTGGGGACTGCACTCAGCCTGGGCTTGGCCCTCAGTGTCCCTGAAGAACAGGAGCCCAACCTCAGGTCCTCTCTGGGGCAGAGCCTCAGCCCAGGCCTGGAGACCCCATCCTAGTGACCTCTCTGGACCAGTGACCTCTCAGGATCAACCAGTGACCTCTCAAGACTGATGACCTCTCTGAACCAGTGACCTCTCTGGACCAGTGACCTCTCAGGACAGTGACCTCTGAGGACTGGCGACCTCTCTGGACTGGGGACCTCTCACGATGGGGACCTCTCAGGACCGTGGCCTTTCAGGACTGTGACCTCTCTGGACGGGCATCGTGGGCGGCCCTGGCCGTGTGCGCCTGCCTGGCCTCTGGGTGGGGTGCTCTCGAGTGTGCCCTGGGGACGCTGGGCTTGAGCAGCTGATCATCCTGCATCTTGCGCTGCGGGCAAAGTGCAGACTCGGGAACGGCCAGCTTTGTTTTGGGGCAGCGGGTGCAGCGGAGGAAGCTGCTGGTGGCTTCTCCAGGGCAGGTGGAGCTTCAGAGGTCACCCCCGGCCTGGTCCAGCCCAGCACAACCCAGGGGGCCTGCAGGACACCTGCGACCAGGACAGAGGTTCCCAGGGAGCCCAGAGCCTGAGCAGGGCCGAGGACTGACTCTGGGGTCTCAGGCCCCAGGGAGGGGTGAGGAGCTGAGGCGGGTGGTGACTCCCACTGGGTCCGTGGCTCCTGCCTCAACCTCTGACCCGGCACTCCTGGTGATGCGAGCACGGCCTGTCCACCAGCCTCCTCCGCCAGCAAGGCTCAGCCACCCCACAGCCGTCCACGTGGAGAGCGGTCGTGTGGGCTCTGTCGGCGCCACCCCCCGTGGGCGTGGGCAGTGAACAAGGGAACACCGAGGCTGCTGATACCTTTAAAACAGCAACTGGCCCTAGTGACAGACCCCAGGCCCTAGTGACAGACCCCAGGCCCTAGTGACAGGCTGCAGGCCCAAGGGACAGGCCCCTGGCACTAGTGACAGACCCCAGGCCCTAGTAGCAGGCTCCAGGCCCAAGGGACAGACCCCTGGCCCTAGTAACAGACCCCAGGTCCTAGTCACAGGCTGCAGGCCCAAGGGACACAACCCAGGTTCTAGTGAGAGACCCCTGTTCCTAGTGACAGAGCCCTGGTCGGTCCTAGTGACTGCCCCTAGCCCTGCTTACTGATGCCACGTGGACACCCGGGTTTCCAGCCCCTGGACAGCTCTGTGATCAGAGGCCGGCTGCTGTTTCTCCAGCCTTGTCACTTCTGTTCTGTCAGCTTTTCTGTAAGTTTGGCTTCGGGCAGTCCAGCATCCAGTCTTAAGGCGTTTCCCAGGAGATCCATTCTGACAAATTGGGCCCAGTTGATTTTCCGTGGGGCCTCTTGGGAACCCGGACAGCCCATGGGGTTGGGGGCAAGGTGGCCTGGGGTGTCTGGGACAAAGCCCCGCCTGGGCGGTCGAGTCCTTGGAGCTGGTGATGCACCTGGGGCAGGTGTTCCCCGGCCAGCGAGGACGCTTCGTTCCCCAGGACAGTCGCCCTCTGGGGTCTGCCTCTGCCTGCCCCGCTCTGAGGTCTGTGGTACCACCTCTGCCCTTGTCTTCTGCCCTCTCCAAGCCTGTTTTGAAAATGCCAGTTGGACAACACAGTGTGGCCCACACCCGTGGGTGAGGGTGAGCCCATAGGCGCCATCCTCCTGACTCCCTGGGGAGGCCTTGGGGGTGGGGGCGCGAGTGGGGTGGGCTCAGCCTCCAAGCAGGTCCTGGCTGGGCCCCACTTGGGCTCCCGTGGGGTCTAGCCATGGAAGGGGCATGTGCTGTGAGCAGGAACCTGGGTCAGGGCAGGGCTGGGCACGTCCCTCCTACAAGGGAGGCACCGGCCAGCGGGAGAGGGTGCAGGTGCACACCTTGATGCAAGCCACAGGCCTGGGAGTGCAGGGCAGAGCTGGGGTGGTGGGCACAGGCCTGGGAGAGCAGAGCAACCCCCTGGGGGCTCAGGGCACACGCCTGAAGATGGTGGGTGCAAGCCCCTTTGACCCCTGGATGAGTAGTTTGTCTTCCTGGAGTCTCTTCTGCTACACGACCTTCTTTTCCCTCACGGTGACAAAGCAGAGCCTC
>NW_022317403.1:0-5929 GCF_002776525.5 Piliocolobus tephrosceles
GAGGCTCTGCTTTGTCACCGTGAGGGAAAAGAAGGTCGTGTAGCAGAAGAGACTCCAGGAAGACAAACTACTCATCCAGGGGTCAAAGGGGCTTGCACCCACCATCTTCAGGCGTGTGCCCTGAGCCCCCAGGGGGTTGCTCTGCTCTCCCAGGCCTGTGCCCACCACCCCAGCTCTGCCCTGCACTCCCAGGCCTGTGGCTTGCATCAAGGTGTGCACCTGCACCCTCTCCCGCTGGCCGGTGCCTCCCTTGTAGGAGGGACGTGCCCAGCCCTGCCCTGACCCAGGTTCCTGCTCACAGCACATGCCCCTTCCATGGCTAGACCCCACGGGAGCCCAAGTGGGGCCCAGCCAGGACCTGCTTGGAGGCTGAGCCCACCCCACTCGCGCCCCCACCCCCAAGGCCTCCCCAGGGAGTCAGGAGGATGGCGCCTATGGGCTCACCCTCACCCACGGGTGTGGGCCACACTGTGTTGTCCAACTGGCATTTTCAAAACAGGCTTGGAGAGGGCAGAAGACAAGGGCAGAGGTGGTACCACAGACCTCAGAGCGGGGCAGGCAGAGGCAGACCCCAGAGGGCGACTGTCCTGGGGAACGAAGCGTCCTCGCTGGCCGGGGAACACCTGCCCCAGGTGCATCACCAGCTCCAAGGACTCGACCGCCCAGGCGGGGCTTTGTCCCAGACACCCCAGGCCACCTTGCCCCCAACCCCATGGGCTGTCCGGGTTCCCAAGAGGCCCCACGGAAAATCAACTGGGCCCAATTTGTCAGAATGGATCTCCTGGGAAACGCCTTAAGACTGGATGCTGGACTGCCCGAAGCCAAACTTACAGAAAAGCTGACAGAACAGAAGTGACAAGGCTGGAGAAACAGCAGCCGGCCTCTGATCACAGAGCTGTCCAGGGGCTGGAAACCCGGGTGTCCACGTGGCATCAGTAAGCAGGGCTAGGGGCAGTCACTAGGACCGACCAGGGCTCTGTCACTAGGAACAGGGGTCTCTCACTAGAACCTGGGTTGTGTCCCTTGGGCCTGCAGCCTGTGACTAGGACCTGGGGTCTGTTACTAGGGCCAGGGGTCTGTCCCTTGGGCCTGGAGCCTGCTACTAGGGCCTGGGGTCTGTCACTAGTGCCAGGGGCCTGTCCCTTGGGCCTGCAGCCTGTCACTAGGGCCTGGGGTCTGTCACTAGGGCCTGGGGTCTGTCACTAGGGCCAGTTGCTGTTTTAAAGGTATCAGCAGCCTCGGTGTTCCCTTGTTCACTGCCCACGCCCACGGGGGGTGGCGCCGACAGAGCCCACACGACCGCTCTCCACGTGGACGGCTGTGGGGTGGCTGAGCCTTGCTGGCGGAGGAGGCTGGTGGACAGGCCGTGCTCGCATCACCAGGAGTGCCGGGTCAGAGGTTGAGGCAGGAGCCACGGACCCAGTGGGAGTCACCACCCGCCTCAGCTCCTCACCCCTCCCTGGGGCCTGAGACCCCAGAGTCAGTCCTCGGCCCTGCTCAGGCTCTGGGCTCCCTGGGAACCTCTGTCCTGGTCGCAGGTGTCCTGCAGGCCCCCTGGGTTGTGCTGGGCTGGACCAGGCCGGGGGTGACCTCTGAAGCTCCACCTGCCCTGGAGAAGCCACCAGCAGCTTCCTCCGCTGCACCCGCTGCCCCAAAACAAAGCTGGCCGTTCCCGAGTCTGCACTTTGCCCGCAGCGCAAGATGCAGGATGATCAGCTGCTCAAGCCCAGCGTCCCCAGGGCACACTCGAGAGCACCCCACCCAGAGGCCAGGCAGGCGCACACGGCCAGGGCCGCCCACGATGCCCGTCCAGAGAGGTCACAGTCCTGAAAGGCCACGGTCCTGAGAGGTCCCCATCGTGAGAGGTCCCCAGTCCAGAGAGGTCGCCAGTCCTCAGAGGTCACTGTCCTGAGAGGTCACTGGTCCAGAGAGGTCACTGGTTCAGAGAGGTCATCAGTCTTGAGAGGTCACTGGTTGATCCTGAGAGGTCACTGGTCCAGAGAGGTCACTAGGATGGGGTCTCCAGGCCTGGGCTGAGGCTCTGCCCCAGAGAGGACCTGAGGTTGGGCTCCTGTTCTTCAGGGACACTGAGGGCCAAGCCCAGGCTGAGTGCAGTCCCCAAGGAAGTGGGAGGAGGAGGGCAGGGCCGAGTCCTGTGGCAGCGTCCGCAGCACACCACACTTCTAACCTGGTCGTCTCACATGGCGTCCTTCAGCCATCCTGCACGGGGCCACTCGGGACCCCTGCCACTCACCACAACCGCGTGGCCTCAGACCTGGGCAGGACAGGGCAGGCTTCACACTCTCCTAAGTCCCATGGGGTGGGAGGGACCCTGCACAAGGAGCCTTCCGGTAAGGGGGGCAGGGGAGAAGGGGCTGCGCGGCCCGGCCACCTCCACTCACTCTCCGCCCTCAGAAGAAAACAGATGGGTGCACAGGAGCTTCTCGGGTCAATAGGGTGCACTCAGCACCCAGCCCCTGGTGCCCTCTGCCTCTGGGAACCACATCTTGGCCCCCATCTGCAGGATGTGGTCCCCGCAGCCTTCAGCACGGCCACTTTGGGGACAGCCACCGGAGCCCATCTGCACACAGGTGTAGGGATGAGAAGGTGGGGAAGTCACAGAGAAAATCCTCCCAGGCTACACAGCAAATCCCTTCTGAGTGGGAGACTCAGGATTAAGGATGACAGGGAGACGCAGGAGGGAGGAGGGAACATTTCAGACCACTAGGACTGAGTATCCAGGCCACAGATGCTGGGGCTGCCAGGGGCACCAACTTTGCCACCAAATGGCCACCGTGGGACGGAGGTGCAATGGGGCTCCCGGACTCTGCAAAGGACACTGCAGCAGAGACTCATCCTGGTCTGAGACGGCTGTCCAAGGCCCAAGTGAGAGTTAAACCACATCCCCAGCCAGTGCCCACCACCCATGCCAACACCATTTCTCTAAAGCACCACACAGGACATTCCGCCAACAGAGCATCCCAAAAGGGAATAAAATAGATCCCGGCGGGCTCATCCCATCAACCACGTCTGAGACTCGGCAGCTGCAGATGCGGTGGGACAGGCCTCCATTAAAGGCACCTCCCGTGGGGACAGTCAGGGCTCTCACGGGGGGCACAGCAGATTAGAGAAAACACAGCTGGGGCTCTCACGGGAGGCACAGTGGGTTACAGGAGAAAACAGCCGGGGCTCTCACAAGGGGCAGAGCAGGTTACAGAACACAGCAGAACCAGGGGCTGGTCCCTCATCCAGCGCAGCTTCACTGAGCGCCAGACGCACGAGGACCGTGCCCCGCCCCAGCCCAGTCACTGCCCTTGGGTTGCCTTCTGGGCTCCAGGTCCAGGGCACCTGCAGGCAGCTGGGATAAGGCCAGCTCTGGGCCAGCGGTGGCCCCATCTAATCCCCAGAACCTGTGAATGCAACCTTGTTTGGAGAAAGGATCTGGAAATGAGATCATCCCGGATTAGCCACGGCTGAGCCCTAAATCCAATGGTGAGTGTCTCTACCTAGAAAAGGCAGAAGAGAAGACACACAGAGAAGAGGAGAAGGTGCCAGAGGCTGAATTCGTCCCCTCCGAAATCCACACTGGAACCTAATCCCCATTGTGGCGGCATTAAGAGTTAGAGTCTTTGGGGGATGAGACTGAGCTCTGGGGCCGGGTTCCGGGGAATGACGGAGTGCCTTGTCCAAGGGCTGCAGCATGAAGACACAGCAACCAGGCCCTGTCTTGGAAGCAGGGAAGGGCCCTTGTCGGACACCAAGCCTGCAGGTGCCTTGATCTTGGACTCTCCAGCCTCCAGAACTGTGAGAAGTGAACATACCATTTCATACATTACCATGCCTGGTGCTGCTACAGCAATACCCACGGACTAAGACAGTCGCTGTGAGGCTGGGACTGGAGTGACGCAGCCACACGTGCAGGACAACTGGAGCCACCAGGAGCTGGAAGAGGCGGGGAGGGTCCCCCCAAGCCTCCAGAGGAAGCCCACCCGAGATGCCTGGACACTGGGCTTCTGGTCTCCAGGACCACAGGGGAATGCGTTCCTGTTGTGTTAACCCCGGCCTGTGTCAATTGTCAGCGGCCTCTGGACACAGTGACACAGTAGGTGGGACCAGAAGGCTCAGCACACCTAATGGGAACAGAGTCTGTGGGGGCCCTCAGGTGGCACTGAGAGGCCCCTGGGGGTCCGCTTAAGCCAGGATGGGTGTTAGGCCAGGGCTGCCAACAGCACCTGCCTTCTGAGACCCATCCAGCCTCCGGTTGCCCATTTTTAGGTGGAGAAAATGAAGGGTGCATATGTGGCTGGTGTGAGGAAAAGTCAGTTGGTGGGAATTTGTTGATTTAAGGGAAGGTGCAGCCGTGTCTGCATGCTAAATGGTTGTCCTCCAGATCAGATCGAGAAGCCTCAGGAAGGTCATGCAAAAGAATTTCTGATGTCCTTGGCATGGGGGAAATTTGTTACAGGACACAGAATGCCTTGCCTTGCAGGAAAAGATTCTTAGAAGGCACCAGATTAAAAGAAAGGACTTCTGTTCATTGAAAAAATGTCATCAAGAGAGTGAAAAGGCAAACCCCAGGGTAGGAGATATTTGCTACACACAACAAATGTTGGCTTGTCTCCACAATATATAAAGAACCTGTACAGATCAATAAGAACTCAAGACACAAAGGGCAGCTGGCTTGAAAAGGCCCCTCGGGGACAGGGTATCCAAATGCCCAGGGCTCGGCGGGAAGCACTCAGCTTTGTTAGTATGACCAGGAAAATGCAAACCATAAGGCTTCCACACAGCCTTAGAAAAGGCTAAGACATTGCAAAGTCTGACAGTGGCCAGTGCCAGCAAGGACACGGGCCAACAGGAAACTGTGTAGGTGAATGGCTTCGACCCCTCTGGGAACTGCTTAGCATCATCTGATGAATGTAAAGACACACATGATCCCAGATCCAACGGCTCCACTTCCAGATTGACCCAAGAGACTCCTGCCCACATGCCCCAAAGAACATCCCAGGAATGCCCACAACAGCTTCATCCCTAGTTGCCAAGAAAGGGAAGCCGCGTGGACAGGCGCCTGCTGACAGCATGGTGGTCTGAGGGACAGCGGGCGTACCCGCGGAAGGGTGGGCAGCATGAGCGCGAGCGCCAGGGCTCCTCGACGCAGTGTGGACGGACCACTCCCGCACACTACTGACCATGGTGAGCCGGCACAGCAGAGTGCCCACTGCGTGGCTTCAGGTTAAACGTTAAAAACACAGGCAAAGCCAAAGCACAGTGCTCAGGAACTGGTGATTTGATGAGAAAACAGACAGTGAGTAAGACCCCATCCCACTCCCGGAACACGAAGAGAGACAGCCCACAACGACTGGCACTAGAACTGCAAGTGGACTGTGCCAGGTGCCAGCTGGGGCCCTCACAGCAGGCGGCCTGAGGACACGTGGCCAATGGAGAAGGTGGCAGGAACAAGCCTGGTGGGAGGTGAGGCTGAGATGAGCTTCACCCCAGTGGCTGCATACACGGCCTAGGCTCCTCTGGCACTGAGAAGGCAGAGGTGCCACCCCGCTGAGGAGCAGAGGAAACCAGCACTTGGGCAGCCTTAGGAGAAGCGGGGCTGGTGTGCACAGGAGACGATGGACGCCCCAGAAGCAGCCACGGTGGCCAGGTCACCTGTGAGACGCCATGGCTGGGAGATGCAGGTGGCTGTGCACAAGGCAGAGGGTGCTGGGAGCTCGCCTGTGTCATACATGAGGGCACTTGGGCCAGGGCCTGGGTTGGAAGCCACGTCCAGACCCCATATGGGTGCTCGCTGCTCCTGTCCCCACTGACTGATGACTGATGGCCAGAGGGAGGCAGCGGGTGTGTGAAGTCGCCTGGCGGGTGCGGCTGTTGGTGGCATTCCCTGGCAGAGGCCACATTGGACGTTTGTGAACAAATG
>NW_022317404.1:0-1188 GCF_002776525.5 Piliocolobus tephrosceles
CTAGTAACAGACTCCAGGTCCTAGTAACAGGCTCCAGGTCCTAGTAAAAGGCTCCAGGCCCAAGAGACAGGCCCCGGCTCTGGTGACTGACAGACCCCAGGTTCCAGTGAGAATCCCCTGGCCCAAGTGAGAGACCCCTGGTCCTAGTGACAGAGCCCTGGTTGGTTCTAGTGACTGCCCCTGGCCCTGCTTACTGATGCCACGTGGACACCCGGGTTTCCAGCCCCTGGACAGCTCTGTGATCAGAGGCCGGCTGCTGTTTCTCCACCCTATCAATTCTGTTCTGTCAGCTTTTCTGTAAGTTTGGCTTCGGGCAGTCCAGCATCCAGTCTTAAGGCGTTTCCCAGGAGATCCATTCTGACAAATTGGGCCCAGTTGATTTTCCGTGGAGCCTCTTGGGAACCTGGACAGCCCATGGGGTTGGGGGCAAGGTGGCCTGGGGTGTCTGGGACGAAGACCCGCCTGGGTGGCTGAGTCCTTGGAGCTGGTGATGCACCTGGGGCAGGTGTTCCCTGGCCAGCGAGGACGCTTCGTTCCCCAGGACAGCCACCCTCTGAGGTCTGCCTCTGCCTGCCCCGCTTTGAGATCTGTGGTGCCACCTCTGCCCTCGTCTTCTGCCCTCTCCAAGCCTGTTTCGAAAATGCCAGTTGGACAACACAGTCTGGTCCACACCTGTGGGTGACCCATAGGCACCATCCTCCTGACTCCCTGGGGAGGCCTTGGGGGTGGGGGGCGCGAGTGGGGTGGGCTCAGCCTCCAAGCAGGTCCTGGCCAGGCCCCATTTGGATTCCCATGGGGTTTGGCCAGGGAAGGGGCATGTGCTGTGAGCAGGCACCTGGGTCAGGGCAGGGCTGGGCACGTCCCTCCTACCAGGGAGGCGCCGGCCAGTGGGAGAGCGTGCAGGTGCTCTCAGGCCTGGGAGTGCAGGGCACAACTGGGATGGTGGGCACAGACCTGGGAGTGCAGAGCAACCCCCTGGGGACTCAGGGCACACGCCTGGAGATGGTGGGTGCATGCCTGGGAGCTTGTCCTTTGACCCCTGGATGAGTAGTTTGTCTTCCTGGAGTCTCTTCTGCTACACGACCTTCTTTACCCTCACGGTGACAAAGCAGAGCCTCTAGGAGAAATGATGTGAGGGTCTGCACCCAGGGTTCAGGTGCGCTGCGTCCAGAAACTGGGAAAGTGGAG
>NW_022317405.1:0-1122 GCF_002776525.5 Piliocolobus tephrosceles
TCCATAACCTGTAACCCCAACCTGCCCATTTGTTCACAAACGTCCAACGTGGCCTCTGCCCAGGGAATGCCACCAACAGCTGCACCCGCCAGGCGACTTCACACACCCGCTGCCTCCCTCTGGCCATCAGTCATCAGTCAGCAGTCATTGGGGCCACGAGCAGCAAGCACCCTTATGGGTGAGGAGAGAAGCCATTTCTCTTACTGTCTCCTGTCTCTGAAGAGGAGGAGGAAGTAAAAGTTGAAAAACAATAGAAATGAAGTCAGTGGCACCGCTGCACAGCCACCTGCACTCTGTGCTCAAGTGGGCTCTGAAATAAGGAGTGGGGGCTGGCAGGGGCGGTGCGGTGTCCATCCTGGGCATGGCAGGCCTGGAGCTGCCTTGTTCCCTAGCCCATGGTGGGACAGCTGCTTGCGCCTCAGTCTTCTCATCCTTGAAGGAGTGCAGCCCCTCCCCATCTCCCTCGGACCCAATGGCCTCATGCAGGCACAGCCCGAGGGAGAGTCTTGTTCTGGAGAAGCTGCTGGTGGCTTCTCCAGGGCAGGTGGAGCTTCAGAGGTCACTTCCTGGCCTGGTCCAGCCCAGCACAACCCAGGGGGCCTGCAGGACACCTGCGACCAGGACAGAGGTTCCCAGGGAGGCCAGAGCCTGAGCAGGGCCGAGGACTGACTCTGGGGTCTCAGGCCCCAGGGAGGGGTGAGGAGCTGAGGCGGGTGGTGCCTCCCACTGGCTCCGTGGCTCCTGCCTCAACCTCTGACCCAGCACTTCTGGTGATGTGAGCATGGCCTGTCCACCAGCCTCCTCCGCCAGCAAGGCTCAGCCACCCCACAGCCGTCCACGTGGAGAGCGGTTGCGTGGGCTCTGTCGGCACCACCCCCCTGTGGGCGTGGGCAGTGAACAAGGGAACACCGAGGCTGCTGCTACCTTTAAAACAGCAGCTGGCCCTAGTGACAGACTCCAGGCCCTAGTAACAGGCTCCAGGCTGAAGGGACAGGCCCCTGGCACTAGTGACAGACCCCAAGTCCTAGTAACAGGCTCCAGGCCGAAGGGGCAAAACCCTGGCCCTAGTAACAGACTCCAGGTCCTAGTAACAGACTCCAGGTCCTAGTAACAGGCTCCAGG
>NW_022317406.1:0-1188 GCF_002776525.5 Piliocolobus tephrosceles
CTCCACTTTCCCAGTTTCTGGACGCAGCGCACCTGAACCCTGGGTGCAGACCCTCACATCATTTCTCCTAGAGGCTCTGCTTTGTCACCGTGAGGGTAAAGAAGGTCGTGTAGCAGAAGAGACTCCAGGAAGACAAACTACTCATCCAGGGGTCAAAGGACAAGCTCCCAGGCATGCACCCACCATCTCCAGGCGTGTGCCCTGAGTCCCCAGGGGGTTGCTCTGCACTCCCAGGTCTGTGCCCACCATCCCAGTTGTGCCCTGCACTCCCAGGCCTGAGAGCACCTGCACGCTCTCCCACTGGCCGGCGCCTCCCTGGTAGGAGGGACGTGCCCAGCCCTGCCCTGACCCAGGTGCCTGCTCACAGCACATGCCCCTTCCCTGGCCAAACCCCATGGGAATCCAAATGGGGCCTGGCCAGGACCTGCTTGGAGGCTGAGCCCACCCCACTCGCGCCCCCCACCCCCAAGGCCTCCCCAGGGAGTCAGGAGGATGGTGCCTATGGGTCACCCACAGGTGTGGACCAGACTGTGTTGTCCAACTGGCATTTTCGAAACAGGCTTGGAGAGGGCAGAAGACGAGGGCAGAGGTGGCACCACAGATCTCAAAGCGGGGCAGGCAGAGGCAGACCTCAGAGGGTGGCTGTCCTGGGGAACGAAGCGTCCTCGCTGGCCAGGGAACACCTGCCCCAGGTGCATCACCAGCTCCAAGGACTCAGCCACCCAGGCGGGTCTTCGTCCCAGACACCCCAGGCCACCTTGCCCCCAACCCCATGGGCTGTCCAGGTTCCCAAGAGGCTCCACGGAAAATCAACTGGGCCCAATTTGTCAGAATGGATCTCCTGGGAAACGCCTTAAGACTGGATGCTGGACTGCCCGAAGCCAAACTTACAGAAAAGCTGACAGAACAGAATTGATAGGGTGGAGAAACAGCAGCCGGCCTCTGATCACAGAGCTGTCCAGGGGCTGGAAACCCGGGTGTCCACGTGGCATCAGTAAGCAGGGCCAGGGGCAGTCACTAGAACCAACCAGGGCTCTGTCACTAGGACCAGGGGTCTCTCACTTGGGCCAGGGGATTCTCACTGGAACCTGGGGTCTGTCAGTCACCAGAGCCGGGGCCTGTCTCTTGGGCCTGGAGCCTTTTACTAGGACCTGGAGCCTGTTACTAGGACCTGGAGTCTGTTACTAG
>NW_022317407.1:0-1122 GCF_002776525.5 Piliocolobus tephrosceles
CCTGGAGCCTGTTACTAGGACCTGGAGTCTGTTACTAGGACCTGGAGTCTGTTACTAGGGCCAGGGTTTTGCCCCTTCGGCCTGGAGCCTGTTACTAGGACTTGGGGTCTGTCACTAGTGCCAGGGGCCTGTCCCTTCAGCCTGGAGCCTGTTACTAGGGCCTGGAGTCTGTCACTAGGGCCAGCTGCTGTTTTAAAGGTAGCAGCAGCCTCGGTGTTCCCTTGTTCACTGCCCACGCCCACAGGGGGGTGGTGCCGACAGAGCCCACGCAACCGCTCTCCACGTGGACGGCTGTGGGGTGGCTGAGCCTTGCTGGCGGAGGAGGCTGGTGGACAGGCCATGCTCACATCACCAGAAGTGCTGGGTCAGAGGTTGAGGCAGGAGCCACGGAGCCAGTGGGAGGCACCACCCGCCTCAGCTCCTCACCCCTCCCTGGGGCCTGAGACCCCAGAGTCAGTCCTCGGCCCTGCTCAGGCTCTGGCCTCCCTGGGAACCTCTGTCCTGGTCGCAGGTGTCCTGCAGGCCCCCTGGGTTGTGCTGGGCTGGACCAGGCCAGGAAGTGACCTCTGAAGCTCCACCTGCCCTGGAGAAGCCACCAGCAGCTTCTCCAGAACAAGACTCTCCCTCGGGCTGTGCCTGCATGAGGCCATTGGGTCCGAGGGAGATGGGGAGGGGCTGCACTCCTTCAAGGATGAGAAGACTGAGGCGCAAGCAGCTGTCCCACCATGGGCTAGGGAACAAGGCAGCTCCAGGCCTGCCATGCCCAGGATGGACACCGCACCGCCCCTGCCAGCCCCCACTCCTTATTTCAGAGCCCACTTGAGCACAGAGTGCAGGTGGCTGTGCAGCGGTGCCACTGACTTCATTTCTATTGTTTTTCAACTTTTACTTCCTCCTCCTCTTCAGAGACAGGAGACAGTAAGAGAAATGGCTTCTCTCCTCACCCATAAGGGTGCTTGCTGCTCGTGGCCCCAATGACTGCTGACTGATGACTGATGGCCAGAGGGAGGCAGCGGGTGTGTGAAGTCGCCTGGCGGGTGCAGCTGTTGGTGGCATTCCCTGGGCAGAGGCCACGTTGGACGTTTGTGAACAAATGGGCAGGTTGGGGTTACAGGTTATGGA
>NW_022317408.1:0-1061 GCF_002776525.5 Piliocolobus tephrosceles
CGCTGGTTCTTTTGTGCCCGCTCCGCTGGTCTTAGAAAAACAAGACAGATGGTGCCAAAACCCGGGAGGAGACCCCTCCTTAGGGCCCCCAGGGTCCGGGGAGCCTCCTCCTCCTCGTTCCACACCGCGGACGGACCAGGACCTGAGACCCGCTTCGCTCACTCTCATGGCCTCTCTGGGGTAAGTGCCCTTGTCTCCTCTTTACCTCCCTCGGCCAGAAACCCTGTGCAGGTCCGAGGTCCATTTTGAGCCACCAGGTGGCTTGGGAGAGCCTTGCAGGACGGAGACGTCCGCCTGAAGGTAATCTCCACTTTGGCTTCAAGAGCCTCCAGTCTGTCTCTGCTGGTTCCAAAGGACGCTTTGAAGCCAGGCAGAGATCCACTTCCATTTCCATTGTGTCCATTGTGTCCCTCGGCCAAAATCCTGCGCAGGTCCGAGGTCCATTTGGAGCCACCATGTGGCTCGGAGACCCTTGCAGGACGGAGACGTCCGCCTGAAGGTAATCTCCACCTTGGCTTCAAGAGCCTCCAGTCTGTCTCTGCTGGTTCCAAAGGACGCTTTGAAGCCAGGCAGAGATCCACTTCCATTTCCATTGTGTCCATTGTGTGTCGGTAAAGAGGAAACAAACGGGAAACCCCCCCAGTCCAAATTTCCAAAGAGCACCCCCTTAGGGTGCCTCCTAGCCAATTTAAAAACCTTACAGCTTGAACAAGAACTTAGGAGGAAGCGGTTAATTTTCCTTTCCACTGTGGCGTGATCGACCTCAGCAATTTCTGCCAGCGGCTAGGCAAGTGGTCCGAAATTTACATACAAGGCTTTTGGGCCTTGGGCTCTTGTCCCTATACTCCTTCTCTCCACCCCCTCCCTTCCTGCCCAGACTCCTCCTCCTCCCCCCATCCAGACTCCTCCTTCCTCCTCCTTATCTACTAGTAATCCACTGGGTCCCGTGCCTCCTTCGGGGCCCCCAACTGGCTGTCTTGAGTCCCCTATCTCTGCCCACACCCTCCTACAGTGTTAGCACCTTTGCGAGAGGTGGCTGGGGCGGAGGGGGTAGTCAGAGT
>NW_022317408.1:1161-2592 GCF_002776525.5 Piliocolobus tephrosceles
CTCCTACAGTGTTAGCACCTTTGCGAGAGGTGGCTGGGGCGGGGGGGTAGTCAGAGTACATGTCCCTTTTTCATTGGCCGATCTTTCCAAAATTGAGAAGCGTTTAGGTGATTTCTCAGCTAATCCTACCATATACATAAAGGAATTTAGACACCTTTGTCAGGCCTATGACTTAACTTGGCATGACCTCCAGGTTATCCTAACCTCTACCCTAAACTGACTGAGGTTCTAACCCAGTATACCCGGTTAGATCCGGCCTCCCCCACAGGGGCCACCATTTTGGCGTCTTATTTCATTTCTCAATCAGCTCCTGACATTCGTAAAAAACTTCAAAAGGTAGAGGATGGTCCTCAGACACCAATACAAGACCTAGTTAAATTAGCCCTTAAGGTCTATAGCTCCAGAGAGGAGACGGCTGAGTTACAGCTCCTAGCAGCAGCTTTACAGCCCAGTCATAACCCCAGACCAGAGAGCACATACCCCACAGACTCCAAGGCCACTGCTATAAAGGAGAAAGGCCACTGCTAGAAAGGAGCCTGCTATAAGTGTGGCAAGGCAGGACACTATGCCAACAGGTGTCCGCAAGGTCCCCGAGTCCCAATGCAGCCTTGATATAAGTGCAAGGCATCGGGACATTAGGCCAGTGAATGTCCTAACCCTCATCCACCAGCAACCCCCTGCCCTGCTTGCCAGCAGGGAGGAAACTGGAAGTCTGATTGCCCCACCCTGAGAACAGGTGCCGCGCCTCCACGTGACCCCCTTTCCCAGGATCCTGGGAGCTCCTTCCAGCTCCTACATCTGGACGATGACAACTGAAGGTGCCGAGACTCGGAGACCCCCATCACCCTCGCCGAGCCGCGGGTAACTCTCCTGGTAGCGGGTAAGACAATTAATTTTTTAATCAACAGCGAGGCTACCTATTCTGTTTTGCCGTCCTTCTCTGGACCTAGCCTTCCATCCAATATCTCTATAGTAGGAGTAAGTGGAAAGCCATCCACTCCACGAAAAACTCCAATCCTTAATTGCTGCCTGGCCAACAAGTACTTTGCGCACTCATTCCTCATTCCCAACTAAAAAGGGCCCCTACCGAAAGCAATCAGTGGAAATCAGTTTGGCTTTCCCCCACTCGCCTCAAACTTACTAAATTTTCTTAACTATCTCATACTCCCCAACCTTGCCGGGACCTTCCTTCTGGGTTTTGCCCATATTCCAACAAATGCTTCCATTCCTCATTCCTATACTAATACTGTGCCTTATTTTATTTTTCATCCGTGCGTCCAAATACCAACCATGGGCCCCGACCTTAACGACGCCCCTTAACAGCAGGAAGTAGCCAGACAGACCACGGCGCCCCTTTATCACTATTACCAATAAAAGGTTGGACTGTTTGGACGAACCGAGGCAAGATGGTGCACTTCCGGGTTCTTCATC
>NW_022317410.1:0-1431 GCF_002776525.5 Piliocolobus tephrosceles
GATGAAGAACCCGGAAGTGCACCATCTTGCCTCGGTTCGTCCAAACAGTCCAACCTTTTATTGGTAATAGTGATAAAGGGGCGCCGTGGTCTGTCTGGCTACTTCCTGCTGTTAAGGGGCGTCGTTAAGGTCGGGGCCCATGGTTGGTATTTGGACGCACGGATGAAAAATAAAATAAGGCACAGTATTAGTATAGGAATGAGGAATGGAAGCATTTGTTGGAATATGGGCAAAACCCAGAAGGAAGGTCCCGGCAAGGTTGGGGAGTATGAGATAGTTAAGAAAATTTAGTAAGTTTGAGGCGAGTGGGGGAAAGCCAAACTGATTTCCACTGATTGCTTTCGGTAGGGGCCCTTTTTAGTTGGGAATGAGGAATGAGTGCGCAAAGTACTTGTTGGCCAGGCAGCAATTAAGGATTGGAGTTTTTCGTGGAGTGGATGGCTTTCCACTTACTCCTACTATAGAGATATTGGATGGAAGGCTAGGTCCAGAGAAGGACGGCAAAACAGAATAGGTAGCCTCGCTGTTGATTAAAAAATTAATTGTCTTACCCGCTACCAGGAGAGTTACCCGCGGCTCGGCGAGGGTGATGGGGGTCTCCGAGTCTCGGCACCTTCAGTTGTCATCGTCCAGATGTAGGAGCTGGAAGGAGCTCCCAGGATCCTGGGAAAGGGGGTCACGTGGAGGCGCGGCACCTGTTCTCAGGGTGGGGCAATCAGACTTCCAGTTTCCTCCCTGCTGGCAAGCAGGGCAGGGGGTTGCTGGTGGATGAGGGTTAGGACATTCACTGGCCTAATGTCCCGATGCCTTGCACTTATATCAAGGCTGCATTGGGACTCGGGGACCTTGCGGACACCTGTTGGCATAGTGTCCTGCCTTGCCACACTTATAGCAGGCTCCTTTCTAGCAGTGGCCTTTCTCCTTTATAGCAGTGGCCTTGGAGTCTGTGGGGTATGTGCTCTCTGGTCTGGGGTTATGACTGGGCTGTAAAGCTGCTGCTAGGAGCTGTAACTCAGCCGTCTCCTCTCTGGAGCTATAGACCTTAAGGGCTAATTTAACTAGGTCTTGTATTGGTGTCTGAGGACCATCCTCTACCTTTTGAAGTTTTTTACGAATGTCAGGAGCTGATTGAGAAATGAAATAAGACGCCAAAATGGTGGCCCCTGTGGGGGAGGCCGGATCTAACCGGGTATACTGGGTTAGAACCTCAGTCAGTTTAGGGTAGAGGTTAGGATAACCTGGAGGTCATGCCAAGTTAAGTCATAGGCCTGACAAAGGTGTCTAAATTCCTTTATGTATATGGTAGGATTAGCTGAGAAATCACCTAAACGCTTCTCAATTTTGGAAAGATCGGCCAATGAAAAAGGGACATGTACTCTGACTACCCCCCCGCCCCAGCCACCTCTCGCAAAGGTGCTAACACTGTAGGAG
>NW_022317410.1:1531-2592 GCF_002776525.5 Piliocolobus tephrosceles
ACTCTGACTACCCCCTCCGCCCCAGCCACCTCTCGCAAAGGTGCTAACACTGTAGGAGGGTGTGGGCAGAGATAGGGGACTCAAGACAGCCAGTTGGGGGCCCCGAAGGAGGCACGGGACCCAGTGGATTACTAGTAGATAAGGAGGAGGAAGGAGGAGTCTGGATGGGGGGAGGAGGAGGAGTCTGGGCAGGAAGGGAGGGGGTGGAGAGAAGGAGTATAGGGACAAGAGCCCAAGGCCCAAAAGCCTTGTATGTAAATTTCGGACCACTTGCCTAGCCGCTGGCAGAAATTGCTGAGGTCGATCACGCCACAGTGGAAAGGAAAATTAACCGCTTCCTCCTAAGTTCTTGTTCAAGCTGTAAGGTTTTTAAATTGGCTAGGAGGCACCCTAAGGGGGTGCTCTTTGGAAATTTGGACTGGGGGGGTTTCCCGTTTGTTTCCTCTTTACCGACACACAATGGACACAATGGAAATGGAAGTGGATCTCTGCCTGGCTTCAAAGCGTCCTTTGGAACCAGCAGAGACAGACTGGAGGCTCTTGAAGCCAAGGTGGAGATTACCTTCAGGCGGACGTCTCCGTCCTGCAAGGGTCTCCGAGCCACATGGTGGCTCCAAATGGACCTCGGACCTGCGCAGGATTTTGGCCGAGGGACACAATGGACACAATGGAAATGGAAGTGGATCTCTGCCTGGCTTCAAAGCGTCCTTTGGAACCAGCAGAGACAGACTGGAGGCTCTTGAAGCCAAAGTGGAGATTACCTTCAGGCGGACGTCTCCGTCCTGCAAGGCTCTCCCAAGCCACCTGGTGGCTCAAAATGGACCTCGGACCTGCACAGGGTTTCTGGCCGAGGGAGGTAAAGAGGAGACAAGGGCACTTACCCCAGAGAGGCCATGAGAGTGAGCGAAGCGGGTCTCAGGTCCTGGTCCGTCCGCGGTGTGGAACGAGGAGGAGGAGGCTCCCCGGACCCTGGGGGCCCTAAGGAGGGGTCTCCTCCCGGGTTTTGGCACCATCTGTCTTGTTTTTCTAAGACCAGCGGAGCGGGCACAAAAGAACCAGCG
>NW_022317411.1:0-2785 GCF_002776525.5 Piliocolobus tephrosceles
ATAAAAGTATCTACGGAAGACTGTTTTACTGATTCAGTGCTGGATTTGTAATTTACCCCAAGATGAGAAATGTCTCTATTGTAGTCATTATGAAGGTTAAGCTTTCCCCAAAAATTTTTAATTTAGCCCCACAAAAAACCCAGCCTGTTATTGTGCAAACTTTACAGGTAAGAAAACTAAGTCTCAGTGAATGTAGGTAGAAAACTTAAATCAAAATGGATTAAGTCATAACTCACTGAAGCAAAAACTAACAACTACATCTACTCTGGGAAGGTGGGGGGCAAACTAGTGTCAGGATAAGAAAAAATCTGAACTGTAACTGATGTATTGCCAGAGGCTAAATGGGGGAAAGCCTGAGAGTTAAATAAAACAATGTATTCAATCAAATGTTCTTGTGTGTGTGTGTGTGTTTGTGTATAGAGAGAGTATATAAGTTTGCTTACATACATGTGAGTAAAAGGAATGACAGCAACGATACAAGCGATGGGAGGGAGAAAATAGGATTATTTTGTCATTTGAAAGTACACACTATCCATTGGTCAGTATAGTGTTATGTGAAAGGGGGCTTGGATTAGTTGTGAATGTATGTTGCAAACTATAGCAAACCCCTCAACATGTTTTTAAAATGATACTTTGTATGCTAAGGATTGAGAGAAAAATACAATTATGCAAACCACATAATTAAAATCACAAAAGTTAAAAAACAGAAGACAAAATAGGAATAGGAACAAAGAACAAGGGCAAGAACAGAAAACAGTAACAAATATGGTAGATATTAATTCAAGTATATGAGTAATCACTATGAATGTCAACGGTCTAGATGTTCCAAGGGAAAAACAAAAATTGTCAGAATAGAAAAAGACCAAACTACATATTGTCTGTAAAAAACCCACTTAAAATATAAAGACATATGTAGATTAAAAACAAATGGATGAGGAAAGATAGGCCTTGCTAATAATAATTTTGGAAAATCAGCATAGGTATATTAATTTCAGACCAAGCAGACTTCCAAGCAAATATAAAAATTAAAATAGGTAAAAAGTCATATTACATGATGATAAAGGGGTGGATTCTCAAAGAAGAAATGGCCACCCTTAATGTGTATGTGTCAAAGCATCAGAATATGCAAAGCAAAAACCATTAGAACTGTGAAAATTGGATAAATCTAATATTATAGTTGGAGACATCAACACACCCTCTATCAGAAACAGATAGATCCAGCAGACAGAACATCAGTAAGGACACAGGCGAACTCAGTGAAACTATCAATCAACTGAATATAATTGACACCTATAGACAATTTCATCCAATAGCAGCAGAATATAAACTCTTCCCAAGCTAACACGGAAGGAACATTTATCAAGATAGGCCACATTCTGGTCCATAAAACATACTTTAACATATTTAAAAGAATAGAAATCATAAAATGTCTTCTTTCAGACCACATGGAGTTAAACTAGGAATCAATAATAGCAAGATAACTGAAAAATGTTGACACCCATAGAAATTAAACAATACACTTCTAAATAAGAGTTGAAGAAATCTCAATAAAAATAATAAAAAACACTTTTGACTAAATAACGGAAACACAATTTATCAAAATTATCCTGATTTCATTACTCCACATTGTATACATGTATCAAAATATCACACACACCCCCAAAATATGTGCAACTATTGGAAATCAATACAAATATAGGAATCAGCAAAAACAGTGCTTAGAGGAAATTTATAGCATTGAATTCATATATCAGAAAAAAAAGAAGAATCTAAAATCAGTCATTTAAGCTTCCTCCTTAGGAAACTAGGAAAAGTAACGTGGATTAAATCCAATGTGTAACAGAGAGAAGCAATAACTATTAGAACAGCAACCAATAACATTGAAAATAGGAAATCCACAGAAGAGAAAACCCATAAAATCACAAACTTGTTCTTTTAGTAGATTGAAAAAATGAAAAAATAAAATGTTAAGTTTTGGCCAGGCTAAGTAAAATAGAGAAAAAACAAAAATTACTAATGTCAGAAATGAAAGAAGGAACATCATTAAAGATCTTATGGACATTTAAAGGATAAAAAAAAAAAAAAAAAAAACATGAACAACTTTAGGTTCATACTATTCTTTTTTTTTTTTTTTTTTTTTTTTTAAGATGGTGGCTCACTCTGTTGCCCAGGCTAGAGTGCAGTAATGTGATTTCGACTCACTGCAGTCTCTGCCTACCAGGTTCAAGCGATTTTCTCACCTCATTCTCCTGAGTAACTGGGTTTACAGGCATGTGCTAGCACGCTTGGCTAATTATTTTGTATATTTTAGAGATAGGGTTTTCACCATGCTGGCCAGGCTGTTCTTGAACTCCCGACCTCAAGCAGTCCACCTGCCTCGTTCTCCCAAAGTGCTAGGATTACAGGGGTGAGCGACCATGCCCATAGGCCCACATCTTTGATAACCTAGATGAAACGAGTCAGTTCCTTGGGGGCGGTGGTGGGGGGAACAATCTGCCAAAAATCACACAAGAAGAAATAGACAATTTGGATTGTCTTATATCTATTTAAAATTGAATAAAAATTAATAACCTTCCAAACAGAAAGCATCAAGACCAGTTTGGTTCACTAGTAAATTCTACCAAACATGTAAGGAAGAGATTATGCCAAGTTCTTTACAATTTATATTAGTAGAGACAGAGGTAATACTCTAATTCATTCTTTGAGGCTTGCATCATACTAATACCAAAATCAGATAAAAAAGTTTTCCAAAAAAGTAAAATCACAGACCAATAACTCTCATAAA
>NW_022317412.1:0-2785 GCF_002776525.5 Piliocolobus tephrosceles
TTTATGAGAGTTATTGGTCTGTGATTTTACTTTTTTGGAAAACTTTTTTATCTGATTTTGGTATTAGTATGATGCAAGCCTCAAAGAATGAATTAGAGTATTACCTCTGTCTCTACTAATATAAATTGTAAAGAACTTGGCATAATCTCTTCCTTACATGTTTGGTAGAATTTACTAGTGAACCAAACTGGTCTTGATGCTTTCTGTTTGGAAGGTTATTAATTTTTATTCAATTTTAAATAGATATAAGACAATCCAAATTGTCTATTTCTTCTTGTGTGATTTTTGGCAGATTGTTCCCCCCACCACCGCCCCCAAGGAACTGACTCGTTTCATCTAGGTTATCAAAGATGTGGGCCTATGGGCATGGTCGCTCACCCCTGTAATCCTAGCACTTTGGGAGAACGAGGCAGGTGGACTGCTTGAGGTCGGGAGTTCAAGAACAGCCTGGCCAGCATGGTGAAAACCCTATCTCTAAAATATACAAAATAATTAGCCAAGCGTGCTAGCACATGCCTGTAAACCCAGTTACTCAGGAGAATGAGGTGAGAAAATCGCTTGAACCTGGTAGGCAGAGACTGCAGTGAGTCGAAATCACATTACTGCACTCTAGCCTGGGCAACAGAGTGAGCCACCATCTTAAAAAAAAAAAAAAAAAAAAAAAAAGAATAGTATGAACCTAAAGTTGTTCATGTTTTTTTTTTTTTTTTTTTTATCCTTTAAATGTCCATAAGATCTTTAATGATGTTCCTTCTTTCATTTCTGACATTAGTAATTTTTGTTTTTTCTCTATTTTACTTAGCCTGGCCAAAACTTAACATTTTATTTTTTCATTTTTTCAATCTACTAAAAGAACAAGTTTGTGATTTTATGGGTTTTCTCTTCTGTGGATTTCCTATTTTCAATGTTATTGGTTGCTGTTCTAATAGTTATTGCTTCTCTCTGTTACACATTGGATTTAATCCACGTTACTTTTCCTAGTTTCCTAAGGAGGAAGCTTAAATGACTGATTTTAGATTCTTCTTTTTTTTCTGATATATGAATTCAATGCTATAAATTTCCTCTAAGCACTGTTTTTGCTGATTCCTATATTTGTATTGATTTCCAATAGTTGCACATATTTTGGGGGTGTGTGTGATATTTTGATACATGTATACAATGTGGAGTAATGAAATCAGGATAATTTTGATAAATTGTGTTTCCGTTATTTAGTCAAAAGTGTTTTTTATTATTTTTATTGAGATTTCTTCAACTCTTATTTAGAAGTGTATTGTTTAATTTCTATGGGTGTCAACATTTTTCAGTTATCTTGCTATTATTGATTCCTAGTTTAACTCCATGTGGTCTGAAAGAAGACATTTTATGATTTCTATTCTTTTAAATATGTTAAAGTATGTTTTATGGACCAGAATGTGGCCTATCTTGATAAATGTTCCTTCCGTGTTAGCTTGGGAAGAGTTTATATTCTGCTGCTATTGGATGAAATTGTCTATAGGTGTCAATTATATTCAGTTGATTGATAGTTTCACTGAGTTCGCCTGTGTCCTTACTGATGTTCTGTCTGCTGGATCTATCTGTTTCTGATAGAGGGTGTGTTGATGTCTCCAACTATAATATTAGATTTATCCAATTTTCACAGTTCTAATGGTTTTTGCTTTGCATATTCTGATGCTTTGACACATACACATTAAGGGTGGCCATTTCTTCTTTGAGAATCCACCCCTTTATCATCATGTAATATGACTTTTTACCTATTTTAATTTTTATATTTGCTTGGAAGTCTGCTTGGTCTGAAATTAATATACCTATGCTGATTTTCCAAAATTATTATTAGCAAGGCCTATCTTTCCTCATCCATTTGTTTTTAATCTACATATGTCTTTATATTTTAAGTGGGTTTTTTACAGACAATATGTAGTTTGGTCTTTTTCTATTCTGACAATTTTTGTTTTTCCCTTGGAACATCTAGACCGTTGACATTCATAGTGATTACTCATATACTTGAATTAATATCTACCATATTTGTTACTGTTTTCTGTTCTTGCCCTTGTTCTTTGTTCCTATTCCTATTTTGTCTTCTGTTTTTTAACTTTTGTGATTTTAATTATGTGGTTTGCATAATTGTATTTTTCTCTCAATCCTTAGCATACAAAGTATCATTTTAAAAACATGTTGAGGGGTTTGCTATAGTTTGCAACATACATTCACAACTAATCCAAGCCCCCTTTCACATAACACTATACTGACCAATGGATAGTGTGTACTTTCAAATGACAAAATAATCCTATTTTCTCCCTCCCATCGCTTGTATCGTTGCTGTCATTCCTTTTACTCACATGTATGTAAGCAAACTTATATACTCTCTCTATACACAAACACACACACACACACAAGAACATTTGATTGAATACATTGTTTTATTTAACTCTCAGGCTTTCCCCCATTTAGCCTCTGGCAATACATCAGTTACAGTTCAGATTTTTTCTTATCCTGACACTAGTTTGCCCCCCACCTTCCCAGAGTAGATGTAGTTGTTAGTTTTTGCTTCAGTGAGTTATGACTTAATCCATTTTGATTTAAGTTTTCTACCTACATTCACTGAGACTTAGTTTTCTTACCTGTAAAGTTTGCACAATAACAGGCTGGGTTTTTTGTGGGGCTAAATTAAAAATTTTTGGGGAAAGCTTAACCTTCATAATGACTACAATAGAGACATTTCTCATCTTGGGGTAAATTACAAATCCAGCACTGAATCAGTAAAACAGTCTTCCGTAGATACTTTTAT
>NW_022317413.1:0-1681 GCF_002776525.5 Piliocolobus tephrosceles
GGAAGACTGTTTTACTGATTCAGTGCTGGATTTATAATTTACCCCAAGATGAGAAATGGCTCTACTGTAGTCATTATGAAGGTTAAGCTTTCCACAAAAATTTTTAATTTACCCCCACAAAAAACCCAGCCTGTTATTGTGCAAACTTTACAGGTAAGAAAACTAAGTCTCAGTGAATGTAGGTAGAAAACTTAAATCAAAATGTATTAAGTCATAACTCACTGAAGCAAAAACTAACAACTACATCTACTCTGGGAAAGTGGGGGCAAACTAGTGTCAGGATAAGAAAAAAATCTGAATTGTAATTGATGTATTGCCAGAGGCTTAATGTGGGAAAGCCTGAGAGTCAAATAAAACAATGTATTCAATCAAATGTTCTTGTGTGTGTGTGTGTGTGTGTATAGAGAGAGTATATAAGTTTCCTTACATACATGTGAGTAAAATGAATGACAGCAATGATACAAGTGATGGGAGGGAGAAAATAATAAAACACTTTTGACTAAATAAAAACGGAAACACAATTTATCAAAATTATCCTGATTTCATTACTCCACATTGTATACATGTATCAAAATATCACTCACACCCCCAAAATATGTGCAACTATTGTAAATCAATACAAATATAAGAATCAGCAAAAGCAGTGCTTAGAGGAAATTTATAGCATTGAATTCATATATTAGAAAAAAAAGAAGTATCTAAAATCAGTCATTTAAGCTTCCCCCTTAGGAAACTAGGAAAAGTAAAGTGGATTAAATCCAATGTGTAACAGAGAGAAGCATTAACTATTAGAACAGTAACCAATAAAACTGAAAATAGGAAATCCACAGAAGAGAAAACCCATAAAACCACAGACTTGTTCTTTCATAAGATTGAAAAAATAAAATGATAAGTTTTTGGCCAGGCTAAGTAAAACAGAGAAAAAACAAAAATTACTAATGTCAGAAATGAAAGAAGGAACATCACTAAAGATCTTATGGACATTTAAAGGATAAAAAAGAATAATATGAACAACTTTAGGTTCATACTATTCTTTTTTTTTTTAGGTGGTGGCTCACTCTGTTGCCCAGGCTAGAGTGCAGTGATGTGATTTCGGCTCGCTGCAGTCTCTGCCTCCCAGGTTCAAGCGATTTTCTCACTTCAGTCTCCAGAGTAACTGGGATTACAGGCATGTGCTACCACGCTTGGCTAATTATTTTGTATATTTTAGAGATCGGGTTTCACCATGTTGGCCAGGCTGTTCTTGAACTCCCGACCTCAAGCAGTCCACCTGCCTCGTTCTCCCAATGTGCTGGGATTACAGGGGTGAGCCACCATGCCCATAGGCCCACATCTTTGATAACCTAAATAAAACGAGTCAGTTCCTTGGGGGCGGTGGTGGGGGGAACAATCTGCTAAAATTCACGCAAGAAGAAATAGACAATTTGGATTGTCTTATATCTATTTAAAATTGAATAAAAATTAATAACCTTCCAAACAGAAAGCACCAAGCCCAGTTTGGTTCACTAATAAATTCTACCAAACATGTAAGGAAGAGATTATGCCAAGTTCTTTACAATTTATATTAGTAGAGGCAGAGGTAATACTCTAACTCATTCTTTGAGGCTTACATCATACTAATACCAATATCAGATAAAAGTTTTCCAAAAAAGTAAAATCACAGACCAATAACTCTCATAAA